>NC_057802.1:252329011-252629011 GCF_018294505.1 Triticum aestivum | reverse complement strand
TCTGAAAAATTAGGACAACCTAACAAATTTGTTTATTAATATTCTGCTAAAAGAATCAGTATTTTATCACACTTCTGTTAAAAATGAGAATTGTCTTCCTGAGCGCAAAAGTTTTTGTTTTTCAGCAAGATCAAATCAACTATCACCGTAAGCCATCCTAAAGGTCTTAGTTGGCACAAACACTAATCAAAACACAAAACCACATCTAACCAGAGGCGAGATGAATTATTTATTGCAAAACAGGAACAAAAAGCAAGAACAAAAATAAAATTGGGTTGCCTCCCAACAAGCGCTATTGTTTAACGCCCCTAGCTAGGCATAAAAACACGAATAGATCTAGGTATTGTCATCTTCGGTATGCAATTATTCAATTGCACACTTGTAATCCTTAGAAGATTCTTTGGTTTTATCAATGATCAAACTCCTAGGCAAGAAATCAAGAAATTCAGTCATGGCAATCGTTCCTTAATAATGTCGAAAAAATTGGGGTGAACACTTATTGTTTTGAGATCTTCATTTTCTTTACTGGAAGATTCACCCTTATTTTTAGGAACGTAAATAAACTTGGCAATCTTAGTAGGAGGAAGATTTTGAGTGGTTTTAACAGATGAAAAAGCGGAACCCAAGTTGGTAACAATGTCTTCTAGTTTGACAATTCTAGTAGAATCTTGATCTATCTTTTCATTAACTATGGGTTCCTTTTCTTTAAGATTCTTTAAAGTAACTCCCACTTTAGATCCATATTGAGTAATCTGATTATGAATCTTTTTATCCAAATTTTCAATCAACTCTACGGTAGCAATTTTATTCTCAATAATATTAAGCCTTTGCATCACATGTTCCAAGGTTAAAACAGTTCCATTGATCAAAAGAGGTGGTGGGCCTAACAAATCTATCATGGCATTGTAAGAATCAAAAGTATGGCTCCCCAAGAAATTTCCCCCTGTAATGGTATCTAGAACATATCTATTCCAAGGAGTAACACACACATAAAAATTGCGAAGAAGAACGGCAGTAGATTGCTTTCTAGTAGATCTATTCTGAGCATTGCAAATTCTATACCAAGCATCTTTTAAATTTTCTCCCTCCCTTTTTTTAAAATTGAGGACTTCATCATCGGGAGTGCTAACAATGATGGGAGGACTAGCTAGGAAAGCAAGACAAACGATCTAAGGCACGAGCACACAAAAAGCAGACAAAGAAGATGAATGGAAGAGGGGCGAAGAAAAGGCGAATCTTTTCGAAAATCGTTTTAGAAGTGGGGGAGAGGAAAACGAGACGCAAATGGCAAATAATGTAATGCAAGAGATGAGAGTTTATGATGGGTACTTGGTATGTCTTGGCTTGGCGTAGATCTCCCTGGCAACGGCGCCAGAAATTCTTCCTGCTACTTCTTGAGCTTGCGTTGGTTTTTCCCTTGAAGAGGGAAGGGTGATGTAGCAAAGTAGACATAAGTATTTCCCTCAGTTTGAGAACCAAGTTATCAATCCAGTAGGAGACAACGCACAAATCACCTAATACCTACACAAACAATAAACAACTTGAACCACACGCGATAAAGGGGTTGTCAATCCCTTCACGGTTACTTGCAAAAGTGAGATCTGATAGAGATAGATGAAGCTAAACAAACGGTAAAGTAAATATTTTTGGGTTTTTGATTTATAGATCAGAAAGTAAAAGATTGCAAAAATAGTAGATTGGAAACTTATATGATGGAAAATAGACCCGGGGCCATAGGTTTCACTAGAGGCTTCTCTCAAGATAGCAAATAATATAGTGGGTGAACAAATTACTGCCGAGTAATTGATAGAAAAGCGCAAAGTTATGACGATATCTAAGGCAATGATTATGAAATATAGGCATCACGTCCGTGTCAAGTAGTCCGAAACGATTCTGCATCTACTATTATTACTCCACACATCGACCGACTCCTGCCTGCATATAGAGTATTAAGTTCATGAAGAACAGAGTAACACATTAAGTAAGATGACATGACATAGAGGAATTAACTCAAGCAATATGATGAAAACCCCATCTTTTTATCCTCGATGGCAACAATAAAATACGTGCCTTGCTGACCCTACTATCACTGGGAAAGGACACCACAAGATTGAACCCAAAGCTAAGCACTTCTCCCATTGCAAGAAAAACCAATTTAGTTGGCCAAACCAAACCGATAGTTCGAAGAGAATTACAAAGATATCAAATCATGCATAAAAGAATTCAGAGAAGATTCGATTAATATTCATAGATAAGCTGATCATAAATCCACAATTCATCGGATCTCGGGAAACACACCGCAAAAGAGTATTACTTCGGATAGATCTCCAAGAACATCGAGGAGAACATGGCATTGTGAATCAAAGAGAGAGAAGAAGCCATCTAGCTACTAGCTATGGACCCGTAGGTCTAAGGTAGACTACTCACGCTTCATCGGATGGGCAATAGAGTTGATGTAGAAGCCCTCCATGATCGAATCCCCCTCCGGCAGGGTGCCGGAAAAGGTCCTAGATGGGATCTCACGAGTACAGAAGGTTGCGGTGGTGGAAAAGTCTTTTCGTGGCTCCATCAGGTGGTTTGGGAATATATGTGAATATATAGGCAAAGGAATTAGGTCAGGGGAGTCACGAGGGGCCCACAAGGGTGGGGGCACGCCCTACCCCCTGGGCGCGCCCTCTCCCCTTGTGGCCGCCTCGTGGCTCTTCCGACTTGATCTCCAAGTCTCTGGGGTGTTTTCTAGTCCAAGAAAAATCATCGCGAAGGTTTCATTTCGTTTGGACTCCGTTTGGTTTTCCTTTTCTGTGAAACTCAAAAACAAGGAAAAAATAGAAACTGGCACTGGGCTCTAGGTTAATAGGTTAGTCCCAAAAATAATATAAAATAGCATATTAATGCATATAAAACATCCAAAACAGATAATATAATAGCATGGAACAATAAAAAATTATAGATATGTTGGAGACGTATCACGGTTCCACTCCAGGAATATCCATCAGCCCGCTCAAGCTCTTCAAACAATCCCTTTGTCATGGCCATTTTCGGTCTGGGGCCTCGACATCTTGGGCCCCTTCCCCCGTGCTACCGGGGGCTTTGAATTCTTGTACGTTGCAATTGACAAGTTTACAAAGTGGCCGGAAGTGGAGCCCGTGAGGAAGGTAACAGCGCAGTCAGCTATCAAGTTCTTGAAAGGATTGGTGTGCCGTTTCGGAGTACCCGCCAGAATCATCACTGACAATGGCACCCAATTCACAAGCCGCTCCTTCATGCAATACGTTCATGCCCTCGGAAGCAAGGTCTCATTTGCCTCTGTTTCCCATCCCAGAAGCAACGAACAAGCTGAGAGGGCAAATGCTGAAGTGCTGCGAGGACCCAAGACAAGAACATTTGATAAGCTGCAGAAGTGTGGTAGGCGATGGATCGACGAGCTGCCGGTGGTTCTTTGGTCCCTCTGTACGACACCAAATCGAGCTACCGGCTAGACTCCCTTCTCCCTAGTCTATGGGGCAGAAGCAGTGATCCCCACAGAACTCATATACGGATCATCTCGAGTGCTTGCCTATGATGAAGTAGCGCAAGAACAGCACCGGCGTGACGACGCTGTGCTACTTGAGGAGAACCATCTTCGGGCTGCTATGCGTGCTGCACGCTACCAGCAAGCCCCGCGCCACTATCACAGCCACAGGGTTCATGCCCGGAGCTTTGAGGAAGGCAACCTTGTCCTTAGGCATGTTCGGTCTGCCAAGGGTGCAAACAAGTTGACGCCAAAGTGGGAAGGCCCTTACCGGGTAGTACGAGTCACCAGACCCGGCGCAGTCCATCTGGAGACCGGAGATGGCATTCAGTTGCAAAACTCACGGAACATTGAGCATCTCCGTAAGTTCTACCCGTAAGGCACGGTTGTCGGGCCCTGCCCGGCAGCCACCCTTTTGTACAAGCCTTGCCAATGTTTCATGTAACCCTTTGTACAAAGCCAGGCGCAGACCCTGAGCAACAGATAAATAAACGAAGCGCTAGGGGCCCCAAAGAAACTTGCATGCATGCATAAGCATATCATGAGCATAGCATGATCATATAGACAAGATCGCATGTAGCTCTGTTTTCATTTGCACTAAGCTGCAGTGTTCTTGCCGCAGACTTGGTCCCGAAGAGAGGAAATGGAGATGAGCCTACATAGCGGTCCCTGGCGAGCCAAACAAATAAGTTCCTTCTTATCCATACATGTTCTATAAGTGAAACGTTGTGCATATGAAAACCTCGTCACCTTCGAAACATAGGTGCTCCTATCCTTTGTCCCGAACGTTGCTTCGGTCAAGGTGGTCGCAGTGGCCTTTGACGGAGAAGGTTCAACGAGGGGCTGGTCCCTTCTTATGGTTTTATGCCCAGCAGGCCTAGCCCCGTGGCAGCAAACTAAAGGCACCGGCAAGATAGCTTGCCGGAGAAAACTTGTTTACTTAGACGTATAGAGGCATCTCACCTCTGCATGGACATGTTACATGCACAAGTACACGGCAAGGCTTGTCTTTTTCATTGAATATGGTGATAAGCAAGTACAGATCTTACAAAACACAAACTTGGATAAAGAAGATTACATAATTTAGACTAAAGTTTGGCAAATGCATACACATTTTAGAATGAAAAAAGATAAGTGCCCCGTAATCCCTTTCTTGTCCCTCTCCTCCTAGGCACTGTGATGGGAGGTCAAGAGGGCAAAAGGAGCGCCTGGGCAGAAGCCTAGCCTAACCCCATCAGGCCCCATGGCGAGGAGCCTGACAAGATCGAGAGGGCGCGGGCGAAGGTGATGGTGAAGAGAGCGGCGGAGACAACCCCCTGGTCACCGCCACCAGGGCCAGCAGGACGCAGCAGGGCGAACGAAGCTGATCCCACGAGGAAGCCTGCCGAGGTCCAGCTAGAAGGCTTCTGGAGGAGCCTGAGACACCATCCACACCTCTACATCCAACTACCCGGCAAATCGCCTTGCCGGAGAGGAGATGCATGCGTAGATGGTGGTGCCACCGCCTGACGGCGATGGTGCGGCTGGTGTTTAGCTGGAGTCAGAGCCGTCGCCCTCCCCGTCGGCACCGTCATCATCGCCGTCACTGTCCTCCTTGTCGCTATCACTCGAGGAGGAGCTTTCATCGTCGGTCGAGCTCTCTGCGCAACACCCTAAGCGAGCACCCGAGCGTCCGAAGACTTTGATGGAGATCAGGGTGGCCTCCGTTAACTTAAAATGGAGGACGTGCCCGCCGCCAAGCTATGGGAATGAGCAAAAGTCTTCCAACCGCGCCGGAGAAGCATGGCATGAGGAGGGGGAACTCCAGGTTCGCCCGCATGCTGCCATTACAACAGCCCCTCATGTGCAGCTGATACGTCTCCAACGTATCTATAATTTTTGTTTGTTCCATGCTGTTATATTATCATTCTTGGATGTTTTACAATCATTTTATAGCAACTTTATATCATGTTTTGGGACTAACCTATTGACATAGTGCCCAGTGTCACTTGCTGTTTTTTGCTTGTTTTTTACTTCGCGGAAAATCAATACCGTACGTAGTCCAAATGCAGTGAAACTTTCTGGAGAATTTTTCTAGGCCAGAAGACACAGGATGGGCCAAAGAAGTACCAGAGGGGTGCCCTGAGGGGGGCACAACCCACCTGGGTGCACCTGGGGGCCTAGGCGCGCCCTGGTGGGTTGTGCCCACCTCGTTGGCTTCCCGTACCGCCTCTTTGCTCTATAAATAGCCCAATATTCCAAAAACCCTAGAGGAGTCGAGGAAACACAATTCCAGCCACCGCAAGTTCCAGAAACCACAGATCCAATCTAGACACCATCACGGAGGGGTTCATCATCCTCATTGGTGCCTCTTCGATGATGCGTTAGTAGTTCATTGTAGACCTACGGGCCTGTAGTTAGTAGCTAGATGGCTTGCTCTCTCTCTTTTGATTCTCAATACAATGACCTCTTGGAGATCTATTTGATGTAACTCTTTTTGCGGTGTGTTCGTTGGGATCTGATGAACTTTGAGTTTATGATCAGATCTACATTTTTATCCATGAAAGTTATTTGAGTCTTTTGATCTCTTATATGCATGATTACTTATAGCCTCATATTTCTTCTTCGAATCTTTGGTTTAGTTAGGCCGACTAGATCGATTTTTCTTGCCATGGGAAGAGGTGATTTGTGATGGGTTCGATCTTACGGTGCTCAATCCCAGTGACAGAAGGGGAAATGACACGTATGCATCGTTGCTACTAAGGATAACAAGATGGGGTCTATTCCTATATGAGTAGATCTTTTCTACATCATGTCATCGTTCTTATTGCATTACTCTGTTTCTCCATTAACTTAATACACTAGATGCATGCGGGATAGTGGTCGATGTGTGGAGTAATAGTAGTAGATGCAAGCATGAGTCGGTCTACTAATATTGGACGTGATGCCTATATAATGATTATTGCCTGGATATCGTCATAATTATTTGGAGTTTTATCAATTGCCCAACAGTAATTTATTTACTTGTCGTATGCTATTTTTCTCGAGAGAAGCCACTAGTGAAATCTACGCCCCCCGGGTCTCTTCTTTATCATATTTGCCTTTGAGATCTATTTTTATTTGCTTTTATTTTTAGATCTATTAATCCAAAAACCCAAAAATTCCTTGCTAAAATATATTGTTATTTATTTTATCTCGCGTTCCCGCGAGATCTATTTATCCAATCTACTACAATTTTATCTATCTTTTTACCCAGGAGGGATTGACAACCCCTCTTTTATGTTGGGTGGAAAGTATTTGTTCTTTGTGTGCAGGTGCCGTTCACGTAGTGTTGCGTGGTTCTCCTACTGGTTCAGTAACCTTGGTCTCATCACTGAGGGAAATACCTACCGTAGCTGTGCTGCATCATCCCTTCCTCTTTGGGGAAATACCGACGTAGTTCAAGCCGCATCAAAAGGAATTTCTGGCACCGTTGCCGGGGAGACATCATCAAGATCTACCAGGTTCCTAATCACGAATATCATCTCCTTGCAATTTACATTATTTGCCATTTGCCTCTCGTTTTCATCTCCCCCACTTCACCAAAAATTTGCCGTTTTATTCGCCTTCTTTTTCCGTTCGCCGTTTTCTCGTCAGATCTGTTTTTGAGTGCAATCTTGTTGCCTATTCACGATGACTCAAGAGAACACCAAGTTGTGTGATTTCTCCAATACCAACAACAATGATTTTATTAGCACTCTGATTGCTCCTCCCGCCACTAGTGCGGAGTCTTGTGATATTAATGCCAGTTTGTTGAATCTTGTTATGAAAGATCAACTTTCCAGTACTCCTAGTGAGGATGCTGTGTCCCATCTTAACACATTCGTGGAATAATGCGATATGCAAAAGAAAAAAAAGTTGTGGACAATGATATGTGAAGTTGAAATTATTCCCGTTTTCTTTGCGAGATCGTGCAAAAATTTGCTTTTCTTCTTTGCTTCGCAACGGTATCGATTCTTGGGATAAGGGCAAAGATGCTTTTATTACTAAGTATTTTCTGCCCGCGAAAATTATTTCCCTTAGGACACAAATCATGAATTTTAAGCAACTTTAGCATGAACATGTTGCGCAATCTTGGGGAAGAATGAAATCGATGCTAGGAAATTGTCCTACTCATGGTTTAATTCTTTGGATGATCATACAAATATTTTATGCGGGATTGAATTTTGTTTCTAGAAATCTTTTAGATTCTGTCGTAGGTAGTACTTTTATGGAAATTACTTTGGGTGAAGCTAATAAATTGCTTGATAATATTATGGCAAATTATTCACAATGGCATACTGAAAGAGCTCCTACTAGTAAAAAGGTTAATTCGGTAGAAGAAATGAATTCTTTGAGTGAAAAAGTTGATGCTCTTATGAAGTTGGTTTCTAATAAAAATGCTCCTATTGATTTTAATGATGTGCCTTTGTCTACCTTGATTGAGCAAAATAGTGATGCCGTAGATGTGAATTTTGTTTCACGAAACAATTTTAATAGCAATGCTTATAGAGGTAATTTTAATCTTAGAACTTTTCCGGGAAATTCATCTAATAATTATGGTAATTCCTATGGTAATCCTTCTTATTATAATAATAATAGTAACACCTCTGATCTTGAGAATAATATTAAAGAATTTATCAATGCTCAAAATAATTTTAATACTACGATAGAAGAAAAGTTGAGTAAGATTGATGATATGTCTAGAAGCATTGATAGAATTTCTCATGATGTAGAAAATCTCAAGATGAAATTTTTTGTGCCTAAGGTTGAGGAATCAATTAAAGCTTTATATGTTTCTATGGATGAAAGTAAGAAAAGAACTGCTATGCTTAGAGCTAAAAGAGAATTCTTAGAAAAAGCGTTTTCTAGTGATCGCTTTCATAAAAATGATGAAGATCTTAAAGTGATTGGTGTTTCTTCTATTGATTATTTGTTTAATAAAATTAAAATTAATGAAAAAGGGACCGAAGAAGAGTCAACTTTAGCTAGAAGGCGTCCCGATAATTTGGAGGGTGAAAATCTTGTCGAGAAAATTGAAAAAGTGGGTTTGGAGAGGTCAAAACTTTAACTAGTGACGTGCCCAATCTTTCGGATTACAAAGACTTTAATTATGATAATTTCTCTTTGATTGATTGTATTTCTTTGTTGCAATCCATGATAAATTCACCCCATGCTTATGAACAAAATAAAGCTTTTACTAAACATATTGTTGATGCTATGATGAAAGCTTTGGAAGAAAAGTTGGAATTAGAGATTTCAATTCCTAGAAAATTACATGATGAATGGGAACCTATTATCAAAGTCAAGATAAAAAATTATGAGTGTTTTGCTTTATGTGACTTGGGTGCTAGTGCTTCTACAATTCCGAAATCTTTATGTGATGTGCTTGGTCTTACCGATATTGAAGAATTCTCTTTAAATTTCCACTTGGCGGATTCTACCATTAAAAAGCCTATGGGAAGAATTAGTGATGTTCTTATTATTGCAAATAGGAATTACGTGCCCATAGATTTTATTGTTCTTGATATTGATTGCAATCCATCTTGTCCTATTATACTTGGTAGACCGTTTTTACGTACTATTGGTGCCATGATTGATATGAAAGAAGGCAATATTAAATTTCAATTTCCACTGAGGAAGGGTATGGAACACTTCCATAGAACAAGAATTAAGGCACCATATGAATCAATCATGAGGGCATCTTATGGATCTAGAACTAAAGATGACAATACTTAGATCTTTGCATTATGCCTAGCTAGGGGCATAAAACGATAGCGTTTGTTGGGAGGCAACCCAATGAATAAAATTTATTTCTGTGTTTTTCTTTCTATTCTTGAGTGTTTGCAAAATTATGCTACTATTATGATTGTGTTTTTATGTTGTAATTAGTGTTTGTGCCCAGCAAAGCCTTTGGGATCATGTTGGGTGATAGTTGATTTGATCTTGTTGAAAAACAGAAACTTTTGCGCCCAGTAAAACATATTTAATAAATCACAGAAACGTGATTTGGCTCTGAATTTTTTACACAATATTTATATACAAATTTCCCATGTAGTCCTAGTTTTTTAGAATTTTTGGAGTTACAGAAGTATTAAAAGTTTTCAGATTACTACAGACGGTTCTGTTTTTGATAGATTCTGTTTTCTTTGCGTTGTGTGCTTGTTTTGATGAATCTATGGTTTGTATTAGAGGGTATAAGCTATATTAAAGTTGGAATATAGTAGATATAATGCAAAAATAAAATATGAATGTGCAACAGTACTTAGAGTAGTGATTTGCTTTGTTATACTAACGGATCTCATGAAGGTTTTCTTGAGTTTTGTGTGATTGAAGTTTTCAAGTTTTGGGTGAGATCACGATGGATGAAGGAATAAGGAGTAAGAAGAGACTAAGCTTGGGGATGCCCATGGCATCCCAAGCTATTATCTAAAATAGAAGCAAGCAACTAAGCTTGGGGATGCCCCAGTGGCATCCCCTCTTTCTTCTAGCGACCATTGGTATTTTACTTGGAGCTATATTTTTATTCGTCACATATCATGAGTTTGCTTAGAGCGTCTTGTATGATATGAGTCTTTGTTTTTTTAGATTTTTATTTTAAGTCATCTATCCTTGCTGGACATACCTATTTTAGAGAGCCAAAATTATGCTATGATTTGTTAGAATTGCTCTCTATGCTTCACTTAAATCTTTTGAGCTATGAAATTGCTCTAGTGCTTCACTTATATCTTTTTGAGCACGGTGTGCTTTAGTATTTTTGCAGAAATGCTCTCATGCTTCACTTAGATTTATTTGAGAGCTAGTAATTTTTTTAAGAAATTCTCTCATGCTTCACTTATGTTATTTTGAGAGAAGAAATTTTTATGATCATGTTCTTCCCATAGATTTGTTTGAGCTATCAAAAGCAACATATGAAACTAGTCCCAAAGTGATAGATATTCAAGAGGGATATAATAAAAACTTTCATGAAGATCATTGGACAAAATACACTTGATTCCTTGTAATAGTTTTGCGATATGATGATATAATATGTGATTCATGTTGATGAGTAATTATGCTCTAGTAAGAATATTGATGTTATGGTTTGTGATTCCCTATGCAAGCACGAAAGTCAATAGTTATGCAATGAAGTTACATCCTACTTGTGGTGCACTATTTGGTGTTAGTTATGCTTAATGCTCGCTTATGAGATTTTTCGTTTCTTGGTTGGATGCTTCTCAATATTTTGCTAGCCTTCACTTGCACTAAGTATGATCACTACTTGTGCATCCAAAATCCTTAAACCAGTTTTGCCATATGAGTTCACTATACCTACCTATATGCGGTATTCTTTTGCCGTTCTAAGCAAATTTGTATGTGCCATCTCTAATCTTCAAAATAAATTTCCTTTTTGTGTTCTCGTATCTCTCATGAAACGGTAGGGGGTGGCTAATATGTTTCCATGCTAGATGTATTATTCTCAAGATGAGTGTTTATTCACTTGTCATTGCACGAGAGTAAGGCAAAGGTATTAGGGATGCCTAGTCCCGAAATGAAAAATGAATTTACTTTATGTTGTCAAATAATAAATTCCTTGGAAAGTGTTGGCATGGACGGCACCCATGGATTCAGTTAGCCGTGGAATGCGAAAGTATGGTGGAAAAAAGGAATACAGTTTATTTTCTGTTTGGGAACCGCCTATGATATATCTAGCATGGAAAGTATTGAGAACTACTTGATTGTTTTCGTTGACAGGAAAAGCATGCCACCCAAAATATCTCTATTTTTTTCGCTTTGAGCTCTGGCACCTCTACAAATCCCTACTTTCGTCTACGAAGGGCCTTTCTTTTTTACTTTACGCAATTTTTATTTTTACTTGAGTCTCCATCTTCTCTTATAAAGCACCAACTAAGGGGCACTATGATCGTACTTGAGCATTGGGTGTAGCTAATATGCGAGTGTGTTTCATGAATAGATCAATGATTGAGCATAATGGGCTAGGGATAACTTGCTTTAGTGTTGATATTTTGCAAGACATGGTTGCTTGTTGATATGCTTGAGTATTGGAGTCTTCATGTCAAAACTAGACTATTGCTTTGAATCGTATAAAAGTCCAAATGTCCATGCTACAAAAGAAAAGAATATGTGATGAACATGTTAGGCAGCATTCCACATCAAAAAATTTGTTTTTATCGTTTACCTACTCGAGGACGAGCAGGAATTAAGCCTGGGGATGGTGATACGTCTCCAATGTATCTATAATTTTTGATTGTTCCATGTTGTTATATTATCATTCTTGGATGTTTTACAATCATTTTATAGCAACTTTATATCATTTTTTGGGACTAACCTATTGACATAGTTCCCAGTGCCAGTTGTTGTTTTTGCTTGTTTTTTACTTCAAAGAAAATCAATACCAAACAGAGTCCAAACACAGCGAAACTTTTTGGAGAATTTTTTTGGGCTAGAAGACACAAGATGGGCCAAAGAAGTACCAGAGGGGTACCTCGAGGGGGGCACAACCCACCTGGGCGCGCCTAGGGGCCCAAGAGCGCCCCTGGTGGGTTGTGCTCGCCTCGGTGGCCTCCCGCACTGCGTCTTTGCTCTATAAATACCCCAATATTCCAAAAACCCTAGAGGAGTTGACGAAACACAATTCCAGCCGCCGCAAGTTCTAGAAACCATAGTTCCAATCTAGACACCATCACGGAGGGGTTCATCATCCTCATTCGTGCCTCTCCGATGATGCATGAGTAGTTCATTGTAGACCCACGGGTCCGTAGTTAGTAGCTAGATGGCTTCCTCTCTCTCCCTTTTGGTTTTCAATACAATGGTCTCTTGGAGATCTAGTTGATGTAACTCTTTTTGCGGTGTGTTTGTTGGGATCCGATGAACTTTGAGTTTATGATCAGATCATGTTTTTATCCATGAAAGTTATTTGAGTCTTTTGAATCTTTGGTTTAGTTAGGCCGACTAGATTGATTTTCTTGCCATCGGAAGAGGTGCTTTGTGATGGGTTCGATCGTACGGTGCTCAGTTCTAGTGACGCAAGGGGAAATGACACGTATGTATTGTTTCTATTAAGGATAACAAGATGGGGTCTATTCCTATATGAGTATATCTTGTCTACATCATGTCATCTTTCTTATTGCATTACTCCGTTTCTCCATGAACTTAATACACTAGATGCATGCTAGATAGCGGTCAATGTGTGGAGTAATAGTAGTAGATGCAGGCAGGAGTCGGTCTACTAATCTTGGACGTGATGCCTATATAATAATCATTGCTTGGATATCGTCATAATTATTTGAAGTTCTATCAATTGCCCAACAGTAATTTGTTTACCCACCATATGCTATTTTTCTCGAGAGAAGCCACTAGTGAAATCTATGGCCCCCGAGGCTCTTCTTTATCATATTTGCCTTTGAGATCTATTTTTATTTACTTTTATTTCCAGATCTATTAATCCGAAAACCCAAAAATACCTTGCTGCAATTTATTGTTATTTATTTTATCTCGCGTTCCCATGAGATCTATTTATCCAATATACTACAATTTTATCTATCTTTTTACCCGGGAGGGATTGACAACCCGTCTTTTACGTCGGGTTGCAAGTATTTGTTCTTTGTGTGCAGGTGTCGTTCACGTAATGTTGCATGGTTCTCCTACTGGTTCGATAAACTTGGTCTCATCACTGAGGGAAATACCTACCATAGCTGTGCAGCATTATCCCTTCCTCTTTGGGGAAATACCCATGTAGTTCAAGCTGCATCAGCAGTCAGCGCCGGTGGCCGCTCGACCTCCATCACTCTTGCAAATGGAGTAGGGAGCCGAAGACGGCTGCGCGGAGGCCCTCACAGCTTGACGATGAACTCCAGCGGCTGATCTCCGACATGGCCTTCGTTCGGGTCCTGAACGTCCGGTGGAGTTGCGATCAGTACACCGCCCCGTCCTCCTCGACCTCGAGTGCCACAGCGACCACGTCCCCGTGCTCTCCCGACTCCCCTGACGGCGAGCTCCGACTCCGCATCTCCAATGGGAGGAGGAAGGCGCTGTCGAGCAGGAGCCCTCGTCGCCGCTACTGGAGCGCTACTGCGTCCTCTCCCCCTCACCATGACGGAGAAACGACACCAGAAGAAAGAAGGAGGAGATAGGTGTGAGCCTGCACCCCCGCCCACATCCCCTTTTATAGGGAAAACGAGGCCGGGGGAAACAACCGCCCCGCTCTGCCAATCCGACTCCCTCCCGTGCCTCCAACAGCTCGTGGAATCAAGGCCGACCTTTGCGCCAATCCATGATGTCTGGGTTTCTGCCATGGCACGCGTTTCCATGCTCTCCGTGTCTGCCACCAACCCAGCGCAATGCATGCGGCACACGTGGGAGAAACGCCAGGAGCGGGGAAGCTAGTGGAATGGCAGTTACCGCCCCGTGAACGTGAGACATGGATGGCCCACGGATCGTGGCTCACTAACACCCCCATGACGCCTTGCACGACACACGGAAAAACCGGAAACTGACTCAAGCACAGGTTAATGAAGAAGCAAAGAAGATCTCAAAGGGTGAGCTACCGCAAATTCCTCACTTGTGTACTAGACAGGGCTTACCCTGACGACGCTGGGCAGCGCATTCAGGCCAGGCCTGGGGTCTCCTGTCGGTGCAACAAACCCCAGGCGTGTGTTGCCCGGACTGTACACAAGCTCAAGAGCAAGGTTACAACATCCAAGGCAAGGGCAAGTAGAAGAGATAGCTCTTTGAGAAATCAAAGGGTGTATCAAGAGGACCAAGACAAGATGAAAGAGCGAGATATCACTAAGGGCAAACCTCCCTTGCCGGGCAGGTGAGCCTGGCAAGGTCGAGGTTGCTGTCGATGTCAAAACCGGCGGATCTCGGGTAGGGGGTCCCGAACTATGCGTCTAAGGTCGATGGTTGCAAGAGATGGGGGACATGATGTTTACCCAGGTTCGGGCCCTCTCTATGGAGTTAATACCCTACTTCCTGCTTGATTGATCTTGATGAATATGAGTGTTACAAGAGTTGATCACCGCGAGATTGTAATGGCTAAAGCCTAGAAGTCTAGCCTGTATGACTATGGTAATGAATATATCCTTTCCGGACTACACCCTCCGGTTTATATGGACACTGGGGGATCTAGGGTTTCATGGAGTCGGTTACATAAGAAGGAATCTTCATAGTTGATCGCCAAGCTTGCCTTCCACGCCAAGGAGAGCCCAATCCGGACACGGGTAGAGTCTTCGGCCTTCACGTCTTCACAGCCCACCAGTCCGGCCCATGGATAACTGGCCGGACGCCCGAGGACCCCTTAGTCCAGGACTCCCTCAGTAGCCCTCGAACCAGTCTTCAATAACGAGGTGTTCGACACACAAATTGTCTTCGGCATTGCAAGGTGGGTTCCTCCTCTGACGACCTCCAGGTGATGTATTCGGCCGTTGATCCAATGTCGCTCCGCTCGGCTTCTGCACGTCCAATAACTTCGTCTTCCATGTGTCCAGCGAAATGCGGAAGGTCAGGGTATTTTTGCAAATAGCACCCCGTCCAGGCAAGGAAGAGCGCCTATTTAAAGAGATTGGATCCTAGATCCATTCGGCACCCCGTAGAGAAAAATCCCCGGAGACTGCTAGGAGAAACCATTCCAACATGGCTAGCGTTCCCAGCTCCTCCTCCCGTTCCGGCCCAGACAAAGGCAAGTGGGAGAGGTGTTCTATGTCCTACAGTCAATTAGCGAAGCTGCAAATGCAAGGATTTCTCCCCCCTACAGATCTGGTCCCTGTTCGAGCGGGGCTGACCTCCTTTAATGGTGAGACTCAGGCAGAGGAGTTCCCCAATCCATCCGGGGGGAGCGAGTGTGTTTTGTCCCCTATCTGCTAAGAGGCGTCGGATTTCCAATCCATCCGTTCCTCTGAGGGTTGTTGGAATACTATGGCCTCCAGTTGCACAACTTCACCCCTGCCTCCATTCTGCACATTGCGGGTTATGTCGCTTTATGCAAATTATTCCTGGGCATTGAGGCCCATTTCGAGCTGTGGAGGAAGTTGTTCTGTCTTGTCCCGCGTAACCATGAGGGGTCAATATTTGAAGTGGGTGGAGCCGAAGTATGGCGCATCACCGATACCGGATATCTGTCCGGCACGCCAAGGAAGGCATCTTCCGAATGGTTTTACATTGAGGACGTCACGCTTCCCGACCCACTTTGAAAGGGTCTTCCTGAATTTGCGAGCGTTCCGCTGAAGAAACGCCACAATTGGCGTCCTCGGAGTCTTGAAGAGGATGATAGCGCGAAAGTCTGTCAGCTCGTGAGCAAGATAAAGACGCTCGCTCAGTCCGGACTCACAATAGTCGAGGTTATGGCAATCTCCATAGTGCGAGGGGTTCAGCCGCTTCAATATAGAGGGCTTCCAATGTGGCACTATAATGGAGAGGATGACGCCTCCCGCTGTGTCCGGAAAGGTCCGAATACCCCCGCCGCTCTGGCCAAGATATTGGCCGAGCTGTTTAAAGGGGAGGAAGAGGAATTTCTTCGCATTAAGCGCAGAGATGGGTATTCTATGTACGATCCTCCCAGTTGGGTAAGCCCCAACCCCTCTGTCTCACTCATTCCAATTCCGGATTGCCTTTGATAAATTTCTAATCCGTTTGTTATGACAGCACTAGCAAAAGGTCACCGAAGAACTTCATAGTCCCGCCCCACAGCCGGAGAACCACAACCGGGAGCTTGATCCCGGGCTTGAAGAGGATCCGGATATATTCGTGGTGCTCGCGGAGGGGGTGTTTTACCAGACGAGCTATGACAGCACAGAAGTGGCCATCACCGCTGACTACCCCGGCCTTCTTCCCGCTTCACATGTAAGTAATCAAGAGACACCTCCTCTAAAAGAGTGCTCTTATTCTACCTCACCCACCGCACTGTCTCGGGCTCCACAGGGGAGGCGTTCGGCGATTCCGAAGAGATCGGTTCCCACGCCGGGCAAGCCTTCGAAGAGGAAGGCCGGTGAATACACAGCCAGGCCCTCATCGAGGAGGTATAGATTTATAGATATGCTTTTTAGCGGCCGCATCCAACTGTGACTTGTGCGTTTGTCTTGTTACAGGAAAAAGGTTCGCCGAACTATGTCCGGGGGCCCGGCCGATTGTGCTCCCGACAACCGGGATTTAGATCCTGTCGGAGAGACGGGGGCCGGTGTGGGAACAACGACGGACTATCCCTCAGCCGAGGGTTTAGAAGATATGTCCGTCACCAACTCAGAAGTAGAGAGCGCCATGAATCATCGGTGTTGCAGGGCTGTCTTACGAGACCCCAAGTTCTCGGAAGAGGCATTCAATGCCTTCAGCTTGGGTGACGCATACATCCGAGCTGCTCGAGATGGGCTTAGAAAAGCCACAAAGCAATATTCGATAGATGTGCAGGTAAGTTTTGTTTGTCCCAAAAAAGGATAACCATATGCCCGTAGCCCCCGAGACTGAAAGCAGTTGGTACAACTGATTTGAGTATCGTTGTATAACCAGGTTCTTGCGGAGAAGACCATCCTGCTAACCCAAGAGCTAGAGCGGTGTCGGACACAGCTAAATGCTGCTACCGCCGAACTGCAAAAGTCCAAGGAGGCATCCTCTGGTAATATTCCCCTCCATCGAGGAACCATAACTGTATACCAGTTGTGCTAATGACTGTCGTTGACCTCATAATAGGATCGTCAGATAAACTCGAAGAGAAGTTGAAAATTGCTCAAGCGGGAGAGAAAGAGGCAAAAAAGCTACACGCCGCAGGTGAGCGTGTTCTGACCCGAGTCATAGGGGAGAAAAACAAGCTCCAGGATGCAAACACTTCATTGGGCGAAGAACTGAAAGATGTGCGGGCCCAGCTTGCTGACGCCGTGAAGGAGAATAAAAAGCTGCGAGGCGGCATATTCAGTATGTGGCCGAACTGACCTTATAGTAGTTCGGAGAGAAATGGAACTCATATAGGTATGATTGCAGGTATATTGATGGGCCGTCCTGAGGAGGAGGTGTCCGGATCATCAAGTGATCTGCTGCAAAGGCTGTCGCAAGTGCACGAGCAGGCTCGGCTGGCAATGCGGAGTGTTGCCAAGGCCCTATGGCCATCCGCCTCCCCCAGGAAGTATGGAGGAGCTTGTAGAGCTGTTCAAGGGAGCGCGGCGGCGTATCCGACTATGGAAGATATCGGCCTGCCGAGAGGGTGCGCGAGAGGCCTGGGCCATGGTGAAAACGCGATATACCAAGCTGGATCCTAATCGCATGGCCCGGGTCGGACCGCTGGGGTCAAATGGGGAAGAAATTCCCGTTAGTTTAGTATATGACCAAGTAGAGGTGGCCGCCAAATATTCCCAACAGGATTGTAAGTTAGACCGCCTGTCGGACGGTATAGAGGAGGAAGTGTTTGAGTCCAAGTGACTATGTACTTTCCTTAACATTTGTAATTCTAGCTGAATTGTATAGCATTTGTCATGGCAGACCTTTTCGCTTCAACCTCCGGACCCGAGGGTGCGTAGTGTTTCCGAATACCCTCGCGGCCGAATAGATCGGGGTATGCTGGAAAACTAGGCGTAGGGGTCATAGTTGCTTGAACAAACAAGTTGTATCCTGCTAGTTATGTTATATTACATTGAGATCGTAAGAAACATCTTCCAGAGAGAATAGTTCCGTTAAGGGTTCCTTTCCCTGGGTGTGCATGTATTAATGTACATGTCCGAATTGTGATGGAAAAATCACAGTGTATGTAACTTCTGGGGGTTCGCAATGGAGTGAATGCAAAAACGTCTTTAATTCACCGATCGAATATTCCCTTAAGAACGCTAGCTTTCGGCTTCTCCCAGTCTGAGGTACACATCCGGATGACCCGGCAGTAACAATCGCAGAGGCGCTCCCTTTATTCCCTAGCCGAACTAGCGGGAACGTAGGGCATAAGCACAGGAACCAGGCAACCCAGCTTGGCCAAAACTTAAGTCATATCGATGCATATAATGGCGAAGAAAAGGTACATATGAAAAAACACATATGTGAAGAGCTTGATGCTCGAGGAATAATAATAAAAAGCTTCTGTCCAAGAAGCCCCCGGGTATAAATGGACATACATATTTAAAGATGTATGTGTCAGGGGTGTGCGGTCTAGCCGTACCAAAGCTTCAAAGAGAGAAAGAAAAAAGTAATCGGAGAAGAGAGAAAAAATAATGGAAACTACACGGGAGAAGGAGACGAACAAGGAGTTCGGCGCTAGGCATAGAATCTTCGGAGTCTGGCCGCGTTCCAGGGGTTCGGCTCGAGGCGATTGTCTGATGCATCACGAAGACGGTATGCTCCTCCGGTGAGAACTTCGTCAATTATGAAGGGACCCTCCCATTTGGGCTTGAGTTTGTCCTTTTTCTTCTCCGGCGGGCGTAGAACGAGTTCGCCAACGTTGTAAGTCTTGGCCCGTACTTGTCTGTTTTGGTATCTTCGAGCCTGCTGTTGGTAAAATGTTGAACGGGCTTTTGTGACATAGCGCTCCTCCTCCAGGGCATCTAGGCTGTCCTTCCGATCAAGCTCGGCTTCTCTCTCTTCGTACATACGCACTCGAGGTGAGTCGTGAATAATATCGCAGGGCAACACGGCCTCTGCGCCATACACCATGAAGAAAGGTGTGTATCCGGACGGTTGGGCATGGTCCATAGCCCCCAGAGTACGGAGTCGAGCTCCTCAACCCAGTGCTTGTCTGATTCTTTCAAAGACCGCACTAGTCTGGGCTTGATGCCGCTCATAATAAGACCATTGGCTCCTTCGACTTGACCGTTGGTTTGCGGGTGGTAGACGGAGGCGTAATCGAGTTTAATGCCCAGATTAGTGCACTAGGTTTTTACCGTCGGCTGTGAAATTAGAGCCGTTGTCGGTGATGATGCTGTGTGGGACACCATAACGGTGCAGAACACCGGATATGAAGTCTATCACCGGGCCGGACTCAGCCGTTTTGACTGGTTTAGCCTCTATCCACTTAGTGAATTTGTCCACCATAACCAGCAGATATTTTTTCTTATGGCTTCCCCCTTTAAGGGGTCCAACCATATCCAGTCCCCAGACCGTGAAAGGCCAAGTGATGGGGATAGTCTGTAAGGCAGTTGGGGGCATGTGGCTTTGGTTGGCGAAGAGTTGGCATCCGACGCAGCGTTGGACAAGGTCCTGCGCGTCTGCTCGGGTTGTCGGCCAGTAAAACCCTGTACGGAAGGCCTTGCTAACAAGGGCCCGGGCTGCGGTGTGGTGTCCGCCTAGACCAGCATGAATTTTTGCTAAAAGCTGCCGCCCTCCTCCTCGAAGATACATCTTTGAAGTACTCCGTAGTACTTTTCTTGTAGAGCTCTCCGTCGTGAATCTTGTAGGCCTTCGAACGCCGGACAATGCGGCGAGCCTCATTCTGGTCTTCGGGAAGCTCCTTCCTATTAATGTAGGCCAAGAAGGGTTCGGTCCATGGGGCAATGACTGCCATAATGAGATGGGCCGACGGTGTAATTTCGGTGGCTGAGCCCCTAATGATATCGGTATGTTCAGAATCTGGGGTTGTGTTCGGATCCGGATTGTTGTTGCCGCCCTCCCCTTGCCACACCACGGATGGCTTGAAAAGCCTTTCCAGGAAGATGTTAGGTGGGACGGGGTCGCGCTTAGCGCCAATGCAAGCAAGGACGTCCACCGCCTGGTTACTTTCTCGGGCGACGTGATGAAATTCAAGCCCCTCGAACCGGGCTGACATTTTTAGAACGTCATTACGATAAGCTACCATCTTTGGATCTTTGGCATCAAAGTCTCCGTTTATTTGAGATATTGCAAGGTTTGAATCCCCGCGTACCTCTAGGCGTTGTATGCCCATGGATACGGCCATCCGAAGACCATGCAATAGGGCCTCGTATTCGGCTGCGTTGTTCGAGTCTGTGAATAGTATTTGGAGTACATACTGGACGACGTCTCCAGTGGGGGATGTTAACACGACTCCCGCTCCTAGCCCCACCAGCATTTTGGAGCCGTCAAAATACATAACCCAGTTGGAATATGCGCCGTACTCTTTAGGGAGTTCGGCCTCTGTCCATTCGGCGACGAAGTCAGCCAGCACTTGGGATTTGATGGCTCGACGTGGCTTGTATGTTATGTCAAATGGAAGTAGCTCTATGGCCCATTTGGCGATCCGTCCCGTGGCATCGCGGTTGTTTATTATGTCATTGAGTGGGACTTCAGAGGCCACCGTGATTGAACACTCCTGGAAGTAGTGTCGTAGCTTTCGGGATGCCATGAAGACCGCATATGCTATTTTTTGGTAATGGGGGTACTGGGATTTGCATGGTGTGAGGACAATAGATACGTAGTATACTAGTTTTTGAAGTGGGAATTTGTGTCCATCCTGTTATCGTTCGACGACGAGCACGACGCTCACCACCTGATGTGTTGCTGATATGTATAGCAACATGGGTTCGCCAGTGTTTGGTGCGGCCAGGATTGGGTTGCTTGCTAGGAGGGCCTTTATTTCCTCCAGTCCGACAGTCACCGCATCTGTCCATTTGAAGTTATTGGTGCGTTGTAAGAGGCGATAGAGTGGTAGTGCCTTTTCTCCTAATCTGGAGATAAAGCGACTTAACGCTACCACGCAACCAGCTAGTTTTTGGACTTGTTTGAGGTCTGTTGGCGTAGCCAACTGTGACAGAGCTCGGATTTTAGCTGGATTTGCTTCTATTCCTCTATTGGAAATGATGAAGCCCATCAGTTTTCCAGCGGGGACGCCGAAGACACATTTTTCTGGGTTGAGCTTAAAGTCATACGCACGGAGGTTATCAATGTAAGATGTAAGTCGTCTATTAGTGTTTCGACGTGCCTAGTTTTGATGACGACGTCATCAACGTAGGCTTCTACTGTCTTGCCGATCTACTTCTCCAGACATGTTTGAATCATGCGTTGGTATGTGGCGCCGGCGTTCTTGAGCCCGAAGGGCATGGTGTTGAAGCAGAATGGCGCATATGGGGTAATAAATGCTGTTGCAGCTTGATCGGACTCCTTCATTTTGATTTGATGGTATCCGGAATATGAATCGAGGAAACACAGTGAGTCGTGTCCTGCGGTGGCGTCAATGATTTGATCAATGAGGGGGAGGGGGAAGGGATCCTTAGGGCAAGCCTTGTTAAGGTCTTTGAAATCGACACACAGGCGCCAGGATTTGTCCTTCTTTGGTACCATCACCAGGTTTGCCAGCCAATCCGGATGTTTGATTTCTCTAATGAATCCAACCTCGATAAGCTTGGCCAGCTCCTCCCCCATGGCTTGTCGCTTGGGTTCGGAAAATCGCCGCAGTGTTTGCTTGACCGGTTTAAATCCCTTTAGTATATTGAGACTATGTTCGGCCAGCTCGCGTGGGATCCCTGGCATATCTGAAGGGTGCCAGGCAAATATGTCCCAGTTTTCACGCAGGAATTCTCGTAGTGCGGCATCGACTGTTGAGTTCAGTTGTGCTCCGATAGATGCTGTCTTCTTGGGGTCCATTGAGTGGACCTGGAATTTGACTATTTCTTCTGCTGGTTTGAAGGACGTGGATTTGGGGCGTTTGTCGAGGATCACATCGTCCCTGTCCACCGTGGAGCGTAGTGCGGTTAATTCTTCAGCCATGAGGGCTTCGGATAGCGCCTCAAGGGCCAGGGATGCGGTTTTGTTTTCAGCGCGGAGTGCTATGTCCGGATCACTGACGAGAGTGATTATACCATTTGGTCCGGGCATTTTGAGCTTCATATACCCGTAATGAGGTATAGCTTGGAAGCGTGTAAAAGCATCCCGCCCCAACAGGGCGTGGTATCCGTTGCTGAAAGGGGCCACTTGGAAAGTGATTTCTTTGGACCGATAGTTCTCCGGCGTGCCGAATACCACGTCAAGTGTGATTTTGCCCGCGCACCGCGCCTCCCGACTGGGAATGATTCCTCGGAAGGTTGTGCTACTTTGCTTGATGCGACTCCTGTCTATTTCCATTTTGTGGAGTGTGTCCTCATAAATGAGGTTTAGTCCGCTGCCGCCGTCCATGAGGACCTTAGTAAGTCCAAACCCGTCCACAATGGGACTGAGGACTAATGCGGCTGGCACTCGGACTATCCTGTACCTCGGTTCTTCACCGGCATTAAATGTTATAGCCGTGTCGTTCCAAGGGTTTATTGCAGCGATTTGGCAGACTTCGGCGAGGTCGCGAAGTGCTCTTTTGCGCTTGTTGTTTGAAGCGAATGTCACAAAGACCGTCAATACTCTTGCGTTGTTGTTTTCTGGAGGGTGCTGTTCTGGGGCATCCTTGATGAGGATGTCCTTGCCGCTCTTTGCCACCTGCCGGAGTATCCAACAAGCTCTAAGGTTGTGGGTTGCCACGGTATCTGGCGTCGTGTGTATTTTGCATGGGCCATTGAGCCATCCCTCCAGAACTGTGACATGCCGTGTAATGGGTTTATGTTTCTTGACTGTTGGACTGGGTGTGCCATGGGGGTGCGTACTCTTTGCCTGTAAGAGGAGTTGAGTTGGGACCGATGGTTCCCAGCAAGCTGCCTGAGTTTTCCAGGCGCTTTCCATCGCGTTGTACTTCTGTACGATAGTTGCTAAGCCAGCGAACTTCAGTATGCAGCGACGATTGATGGCGTTGAGGATTCCTTCGTCCGAGCAATTGTTGCGGAACGCAGATATCGCGTCCTTGCCACGACAATCTTTTACCTTGTCTTTGACAAGGAGGAATCTAGCCCAAAAGTGGTGAACCGTTTCCTGAGACTGCTGTTTTATGCTCATGAGAGCGTCTATGTCCGGGTGGGTGGGTGGAATCAAATCCGAACCCTGACCAGACCGATTATCCAGAGTCTGAAGACCTTCCGGACTCAACATTCCGGGCTCCGGAGTATCTTCTGATTATTTAGGACTGCCGTCCGATTCTATGTTCGGAGGGCTGGTCGCATCCGTTCGCTGGTGAGCATCCGGCTCTTCTTGATCGGTGGTCCGAACATAGTCCGTCTTCGATATAGAAGAAAACTTGCCGCCCTGCTCCTCGACTACCGCTATCTGGTGGGTGACCGGTGGAGTTTTGATTTCTCCCTGATCGGTTTTAGGCCCGATCCAATCGTAATCTGTGGCGATTTCCAAAGCGGCGATGATCTAGGAGTTCGTTCAAGGACGAAAACTCTGCCAGATCCATCTGTTTGGAGTGTTCGGGGTTCATGCGAAGGGGGTTGTCGATGGCCCGAGAGGTCATCGTCGGCTCATCGGCCGAACGGGCGATCATGGTAAAGTCGCCCAGCCGGAGGGTTTGGCCTGGGGCCAGGATTCCCCCAGAGGTGATGTTGTCTTTAAGGACAAGTCAAGCCATCGAACCTTTCGTCGACGTCACAGTGGAACTCTCAATGAAAGCACCAATGTCGTTGTCAAAATCGGCGGATCTCGGGTAGGGGGTCCCGAACTGTGCGTCTAAGGTCGATGGTTGCAGGAGACGGGGGACACGATGTTTACCCAGGTTCGGGCCCTCTCTATGGAGGTAATACCCTAATTCCTGCTTGATTGATTTTGATGAATATGAGTGTTACAAGAGTTGATCTACCGCGACATCGTAATGGCTAAACCCTAGAAGTCTAGCTTGTATGACTATGGTAATGAATATATCCTTTCCGGACTACACCCTCCGGTTTATATAGACACCGGGGGGATCTAGGGTTACATGGAGTCGGTTACATAAGAAGGAATCTTCATAGTTGATCGCCAAGCTTGCCTTCCACGCCAAGGAGAGCCCAATCCGGACACGGGTAGAGTCTTCGGCCTTCACGTCTTCACAGCCCACCAGTCCAGCCCATGGATAAAAGGCCGGACGCCTGAGGACCCCTTAGTCCAGGACTCCCTCAGTTGCCCCAAAGACAACTCTCAAGACTGCCCTGGCAAGCTTGCTGGGGACACCGAGGGCGAGTTACCCCGCCAAGGCTCCACCGCTCCACCTCACAGCAACGCAAGTCACCTATCGGTGTGGCGTTGAGCCCCCAAGTGATTAAGTGGCTGTTATTTGGCACATGGCAACCATTTATGAAGGAAATCACCTCCAAATGACACCCGTCCAGGGACGTGTCACACAGGCAGGCGAGAAGGTGGTTGAATGGAACGGCGAGGCTTGTCGGGCTACACCGACGATGTGACACTAAGCGGTGCATTTAATGCACCTTGTCCTGTCTGTAGAGTTAGGTATGATAGCATTGTTTTCTATCTAATCAGTACATAATGACTGATTTGCCATTGTGGTGACCCCTTGACCTATAAAAGGAGGGCCGTGGCTACCTTAGAAAGGATTCAGACCCTTGTACACTCATACGCGCGTAGCTACTCTCGTCCCGAGGTGGCCTTGCCGGGCAAGAGCGTTGCGTCTCCACCACGGTCCTTTCATCAATCCACCAAAGCAGGAGTAGGGTTTTACGCCACGCGGCGGCCTGAACCTGCGTAAAAACTGCTCGTGTCATCACTGCCATGCTGCTCTATGCTCTCCGCTCTTTGTGCAATGTGCTCTTCCCCCTTTCTAAACCACATGGGGCCGATGGTCCCATAGGTGGCCGTGTTATTCCACGACACTTTGATGCAAATATACCCAACTATAACTCATTAGATTGTCTTCCTTGTCCAACTTCAACTAATTTGCTCAAGTTTGAAAATAGTTATTGGGTATTCACAATCATAAAAGATGTCCAAGATAATATATTTGTATGTGAAAGTTCTCTTCCTTATACTAATCATTCATGAATTGCTTGTATGACCAATATTGTGATTGTCAAACTTCAATAGATTTTACTTTATAAACCCAATGTGAGACTACTAGACATGATACAAGTGTATGAGGCACATAAAATTTCAAGTTCATTCACTTAATTCAACAATTTACTCTTAGGATATAAGTGAAGAACGAGAGTAAATGACAAAGTACTCCAAAAGATATAAGTGAAGATCAAATGAGTAGTCAAACGATTAAGTAGCGATGTGAGGACTCTCTCTCATAAACAACTTTCAGATCTAAATATTTTATTCAAACAATAAACAAATATAAAAGGGCACTCCAAGGATAGCACATATCATGTGAACAAGTAGAAACTTAGGCTCAACGAAAACAAACAGATAGTTGTTGAAGAAGAAAGGTGGGATGACTACCGGGGCATCCCCAAGCTTAGATACTTGAGACTTCTTGGAATATTATCTTGGGATGCCTTGGGCATCCCCAAGATTGAGCTCTTGTGTCTCCTTAATTCCTCTCATATCAGGGTTTCCCTAAATCTTAAAAACTTCATCCACACAAAATTCAATAAGAACTCGTGAGATAAGTTAGTATAAATCAATGCAAAACCTTATCATTCTCTACTATAACAAATTACTAAAATTATAATTTGAAATTGCATACTAAATGCCTCTGCATATTTAATACTCCTATCCTCAAACAGAATCATTAAACAAGCAAATATATGCAAACATAACAACAATCTGTCTAAAAAGAACAATCCTTAAAGGAGGAATAAAGATTCATACTTCTTTAACTTAAAAAATTATGAAAAATTACCACACTATAGAAAATTTACCATAGCTTACTATGCAAATGTTTCAGGATTTTATCACGTTATGACTTTCTTGAAGAATTAGACAATAATATAAAACTTTCTATTTTCAAACAACAACATATAGACTTGCAAAATGAGCATGCTAAAGGCTATACTTGACATTTTTATCGAAATAAAAGATACAAAGCATTATTCCAAATAAAATCAAGCAAATCCTAATAAAATAGAATGACGCTCCCAACAAAACTCATATCATGTGACGAATAAAACTATAGTTCCAAGCGAGGTTACCCATAATGTTAAAGACGAAAGAGGGGATGCCTTCCGGGGCATCCCCAAGCTTGGATGCTTGGGTCTTCCTTGAATATTACCTTGGGTTGCCTTGGGCATCCACAATCTTAGGGTCTTGCCGCTCCTTATTCTCCTCATATCGATATCTCACCCAAAACTTGAAAACTTCAATCACACAAAACCTAACAGAACTCAGTGAGATAGGTTAGTATGATAAAGAGCAAATCATTAAATTTGGTACTGTCAAGACAAGATTAAAAAAATTTCTCACATAATGACTACTGTACCCTATCATTTCTACAATTTATATTGACCAATATAAGTAATAGAAACTATAAGACAAGCACACTATGCATCGAAAATAGAATTTGTCAAAAACTGAATAGTCTGTAATGATCCGAACAAGGACCATACTTCTGTAACCCCAAAATTATGAAAATTAGGAAAACATAGGAAATTTGTATATCAATCATGTGTAAAAATTTCAGAATTTTATCGCGTTCCAGTAAATTATGGTATTTCCAGAACTAGGCGCAAAAGTTTCTGTTTTTCCATAGAATCAAGCCAACAATCATCCACACTACCCCAAAGGCTTTACTTGGCACTTTATTGAACAAAATCTATACAACATGATTACTATAGTAGCTTAATCATGTGAAAACACAAAAACAATAGGTATAAGTATTGGTTGTGCCCCAACAAACAATTTTCTTTAATGCCTTTTTAGCTAAGCATGATGATTTTAATGATGCTCATATAAAAGTAAAGAATTGAAACATAACGGGAGCATCATGAATCACATGTCAAGCACATTTAAGCCTAACCCACTTCCTATGCATATGGATTTTGTGAGCAAACAATTTATGGGAGCAAGAATCAACTAGCATAGGAAGGCAAAACAAGCATGACTTCAAAACTTTCAACACATAGAGAGGAAACTTGATATTATTGAGATGTGTAGACGCATGTCTTCCTCTCTTAATAATTTGCAGTAGCGTCATGAACAAATTCAACAATAAAGGTATTACATAAAGCATTCTTTTCATGACCCACAAGCATGGAAATTTTATTACTCTCCACGTCAATAGTGGTGGGAGCAAATTCAATGAAATAACTATCATGCGATACTTATTTAAAATCATGATGACAAGTTTCATGGTTATTATAAATCTTAATACCATACATGGCATCACCATAATCATCATAGATAGCAACTTTGTTGCCATAATCAATTGGAACCTCTTCCAAAATAGTGGATTCATCATTAGATAAAGTCATGACCTCTCCAAATCCACTTTCATAATTATTACAGTAAGATTCAACACCCTCCAAAATAGTGGGATCATTATTACCTAGAGTTGACACTCTTCCAATCCTAATTTCATCATTGTAATCATCAGAAATAAGAGGCATGCTATCATCATAATAAATTTTCTCATCAAAACTTGGGGGACTAAAAATATCATCTTCATTAAACATAGCATCCCCAAGCTTATGGCTATGCATATCATTAGCATCATGGATATTCAAAGTATACATACTAGCAACATTGCAATCATGCTTATCATTCAAAGATTTTATGCCAGACATTTTATTGAATTCTTCTTCTAAAATTCCGATCCATCATTTTCAAGAAAGACATTATAAAGATGAAGCATTTGAGGCAACCTCAATTCCATTTTTTGTAGTTTTATTTTATAAACCAAACTAGTGATAAACAAGGAACTAAAAGATTCAGTTGCAAGATCTAAAGATATACCTTCAACCACTCACCTCCCTAGCAATGGCGCCAGAAAAGAGCTTGATTTCTACTACACAACTTATTCTTGTCGACTCGTGTTGGGCCTCCAAGCGCAGAGTTTTGTAGGACAGTAGCAATTTTCCCTCAAGTGGATGACCTAAGGTTTATCTATCCGTGGGAGGTGTAGGATGAAGATTGTCTCTCTCAAATAACCCTGCAATCAAATACAAGAAATCTCTTGTGTCCCCAACACAACCAATACAATGGTAAATTGTATAGGAGCACTAGTTCGGTGAAGAGATGGTGATACAAGTGTAGTATGGATAGTAGATATAGGTTTTTGTAATCTAAAAATATAAAAATAGCAAGGTAGCAAGTGATAGAACAGAGCACAAATGGTTGCAATGCTTATAAAGAAGGCCTAGGGTTCATACTTTCACTAGTGCATTCTCTCAACAGTGCTAACATAATTGAATTATATAACAATCCCTCAACATGCAAGAAAGAATCACTCCAAAGCTCTTATCTAGCAGAGAACATAAGATGAAATTGTTTCAGGGTACGAAACCACCTCAAAGTTATTTTCCCAGATCAATCTATTGAGCCATCCCTATAAGTGTCACAAATAGCCCTAGAGTTCGTACTAGAATAACACCATATGATACGCATCAACCAACTAGAATGTCACATAGATACTCCAATGTCACCACAAGTATCTGTGAGTTGATTATTCGATATGCATCAAACAATTTCAAATTCATAATATTCAATCCAACACAAAGAACTTCAAAGAGTGCCAAAAGTTTTCTACAAGAGAAAGTAGGACGAAAACATGCATCAACCCCTATGCATAGACTCCAATGTCACGATAATCCGCAGTTGATTGCCAAAACATATATCCAGGGCATCAATAGAACACCCCATTGTCACCAGGGTATCCACATGCAATACATACATCAAGTGTTCTCAAATCAAAAAGTATTCGTTCCGATAATAGTGAAACCTCAAAGGTAAAAACTCAATTCATCACAACAAGATAGAGAGGGAGAAACACCATATGATCCAACTATATCTTTTAATCATGCCAAATCAAGAACACGAGAGAGAGAGAGAGAGATCAAACACATAGCTACTAGTACATACCCTCAACCCTGAGGGTGAACTACTCCCTCCTTGTCATGGTGACCGCCGGGATGATGAAGATGGCCTCTGGTGATGATTTCCCCCTCCGGCAGGGTGCCAAAACAGGGCTACAGATGAGATCGCTTCGGTGTAGAGACTTGCGAAGGCGGATGGTGTCTACTAGGACTACGTCGGTATTTCCCCAAAGAGGAAGGGATGATGCAGCACAGGAGCGGTAGGTATTTCCCTCAGTGATGAAACCAAGGTTATCGAACCAGTAGGAGAACCAAGCAACACAACGTAAACAGCCCCTGCACACAGATAACACCCACTCGCAACCCGACGTGTTAAAGGGGTTGTCAATCCCTTTCGGGTAACGACGCCTCAAGATAGGCAAACGGACGTGAATAAAATTGTAGTAGTTTGATAGATTGAACGCCAAACAAAATAAATAAGAATAAAATGCAGCAAGGTATTTTTGTATTTTTGGTTTAATAGATCTGAAAATAAAAGCAAAGGAAAGTAGATCGTAAAGGAAAATAATATGAGAAAGAGACCCGGGGGCCGTAGGTTTCACTAGTGGCTTCTCTCGAGAAAAATAGCAAACGGTGGGTAAACAAATTACTATTGGGCAATTGATAGAACTTCAAATAATCATGACGATATCCAGGCAATGATCATTATATAGGCATCACGTCCAATATTAGTAGACCGACTCCTGCCTGCATCTACTACTATTACTCCACACATCGACCACTATCCAGCATGCATCTAGTGTATTAAGTTCATGGAAAAACGGAGTAATGCAGTAAGAACGATGACATGATGTAGACAAGATCGGTCTATGTAGAGATAGACCCCATCGTTTTATCCTTAGTAGCAACGATACATACGTGTCGGTTCCCCTTCTGTCACTGGGATCAAGCACCGTAAGATCAAACCCACTACAAAGCACCTATTCCCATTGCAAGATAAATATATCAAGTTGGCCAAACAAAACCCAAATATCGGAGAAGAAATATGAGGCTATAAGCAATCATGCATATAAGAGATCAAAGAAACTCAAAAAAATTTCATGAATATAAAAAGATAGATCTGATCATAAACTCAAAGTTCTTCGGATCCCAACAAACACACTGCAAAAAGAGTTACATCATATGGATCTCCAAGAGACCATTGTATTGAGAATTCAGCGCGAGAGAGGAAGCCATCTGTAACGCCCGGATAATTAAGCTACATTAATCCCTTGTTAATGGTGCCATGTCTTCACATTACTGTTGCTAATCCTCGCTTGATCCAAATCTTAGTTCAAACTCAAATTCAAATTTCTCGACCATGCAAAATAAAATGTTCAAAGTGTGGGAAATATTCCATAACTAATTATGGTGGTGATCCAACACTTTTGTAAAGTATTTAAATGCTCTTTTGTGAATATAGCAGTGACTAAAAATAATTATTAAATGCCTTTCCTAATTTATAAAATGTTAAACTATTTTTATTATGTGTGGAACTTTTTGTGGCTGTGGGTTATTTTGTAACTCAATTTATAGAGCCAGTCATATGTTTTAGTAAAGTTGTTTTTGCCTACTAAAATAATAGAAACAGAGTGTAATAAAAAGAAAAACCAAAACGTAACAAAAAAATAAATAAAAAGAACAGGCCTACCCCCCGGGCTTTGGCCCACTAAGCCATCAGGCCGGCCCACCCTCACCGAACCCTCCTCTCTCCCCTGTTCACGCAACCAGGTCACTATAGGGGCTTGGTCGCCGCCGCACCCTCTCGCCGACAGCGCCGGGAGGGGATAAGGGCGCCATGCCCCGACCCCTCGATCCCATCTCCCCACTCACCCACTCCACCATCCTCCCCTCTCCTGCTCCACCTCCCTCTCCAGATGCGCCATTGACGAGCGTTGTTGTCGCCGCCACCGTCGACCACCGCGGCGACCGTCGTTGTCGTCCCTCTCCTAGGCGTCCAAGGACCCCATCGTCCACGACTGCATCGACTACGCTGAGCCGACGAGCCGGGGAGCAGCCACCAAGCCGCCTGCTTCTTGTTCATCCCCATTGACACCCAACTCCGGCCGCCGCCTCTGCTAGATGCCATCATCGTTGTACGCTGCCTGCGCCGCCGCCGCTTGCTTCGTTAGATGCGCACCGATGGGACTGTTCGAACGGTGGCCTCCGTCGTCCGTTTGGTCACCGGAGATGCCCGTTCGGTCGTCGCGTGCCGTCTGTGACAAACGCGCCTGCCACTCCCGCTCTCACCTCCCCCTTCTGCTGCTCGTCACCTACTGCCTCGGCCGACCACCCCGACCCTTGCAGCCGCCGCTTCCATCTTCCCCGCTCGCCTCTGCTGCTTGTGCCGCCGTGGCCGCCCCCTACCCGTGCTGCCTGTTGCCGGTCGCTACTGCGCCCTGCTCCTGCTGCCGCCGCTGCCTACTGCTTGCTGCTCTGCTGTTGCTCTGCTTTGCGGCTGCGCTGCTGCTTGCCGCTGCTAAGCGCGCTGCTACTTTGCCGCCGCTGCTACTACCTAGTGCTTGTAACACCCTGAGGATCATGCTACAGTAACTCTCTGTGATTAAGCTAATCATGTTGCTAAACAGGGCATGATCACATTTGGAATCACATTTCTTTTCAAACTCCTAATTCAAACTTCAATTAAAATTAAAGTGGAAAATAAAAGTTTTCAAAATTTTAAACAAAATTGTTCGGTGGGTGCCAAATAATACACTGGTAATTATGGTGGAGAAAACACATTTTTAAATGAAATTAAACAAAAGGGGAGAAGGCCCCCCCACTAGACCCCTGGCCCAACTGGGCCGACCCCCGGCCCAGCCCACCTCTCCCACTCGCCCCCTTCCCTGTTCCCCCGACCGGGGTCGGAACAGGGGCAGTCCCCGCCGCACCACCTCGCCGGCGACGGGGAGGATAAGGGCGCCAGCACCCCCCCGCCTCCTCGGGCCTCTCTCCCACTCACCCCCGCTCACCTCTCGGCCACTGCGCCTCTCTCTTCCCCCCCAGATCTGCGCCGCTCTCTCCTTCCCCACGCCCGACGCGGTCGCCGCCGTTCACCGTCGTTCACACGGCCACCGTGCCCACCTCGCCGCCCCACGTTGTCTCCAAGGACCGCCGTCGCCCGCTGCTTCGTCTGGTGCAGCCCGTTGGAGACCGGAGCCCCTACAGCGAGCACACCGAGCTCGTCTTCAACTTCGGACGCCGGCGACCCCCTTCTTCCCCGGCGCCGACCTGCTGCTCCTAAGCCTCTCACCGGCCTCCGTGTGCCGCGCGGTGAGCCTCTCCCCCCTCCTCCCCTGTGCTTTCTCTCTCGCGCGCCCCCTAGCTTCTTCCCCACGCGCGCCCGAACGCCGCGCCGCGGAGCTCGTCGCCGGCGGGTCTCCGGTGACCATTTGGTCATGGGCGTAGGCCCGTTAGCTCGACCGCATCGTGCCGCACCCGCCTAGCTAGTTAGTTCGGCCGCTCGCGCGCTCTAACGCCGCACCCGCCCCAGCCCGAAGCACTTCGCCGCCGGCGAGCTCGTAGTGCTCGCTGCCGCCCGTTCCAGCCGCTCCGGCCACCACCGTTGGACGCGCGGCGCCGAGCCGCGTCGAACGCGCCCAGCCACGACCCCGCAGGCCCCCTGTGCGCGAAACCCGCGCCCCTCCCGAGCCGCGCCGCCGTGTTTGGCTCGTCGGAGTTGCTCCGGCGCCGGCCGCCGACGTGGCTGGCCTGCCCCCCCCCCCCCAAGTGCCACTCCCAATGGGCCCCGTGGGCCCCGTTGACTGGGTCCACCCAGTCAACGTGCTGACTGGGCAGGCCCAGCCACTGACATGCGGGCCCCGCCGCAAAAAAATTAAAAAGAAAAAGAAAAAGAAAAATGTTTTATAAATAAAAATAATTAGATTAACTAATCACTCACTGACATATGGGGCCCACCCCTCTAATTAGACTGTTAGTTTAGTTTAAATTAATATTAGACTAACAGAGGCTGACATGTGGGTCCCACTGGACCCACCTGTCTGGTTTGACTGGTCAGCCGACCTGTTGACCTGCTAACGCCAGCATTGCCTCATGCTGACGTCATAATTCATTTTTGCTTAATTCATATAATTCCAGAAATTCAAATAAACTTTGAAAATTCATATCTTTTAAACCGTAACTCGGATGAAAATGTTTTCTATATGAAAGTTGCTCAGAACGACGAGACGAATCCGAATACGCAGTCCGTTCGTCCACCACACCTCCCTAACCTACCGAACTAGCAACTTTCCCCCTCCGGTCCGTCTGACCGAAAATGCGAAACATCGGGAATACCTCCCGGATGTTCCCCCCCTTCACCGGTACCACCTACTGTCGCGTTAGGACACACCTAGCACCGCTCATTTTCATGTCACGCATCGTCATGCTTATGTTTGCATTGTGTTTACTGTTTCTTCCCCCCTCTTCTCTCCGGTAGACTACGAGACCGACACTGCTGCTGCCCAGTTCGACTACGGAGTCAACGACCCCTCCTACTTGCCAGAGCAACCAGGCAAGCCCCCCCCCCTTGATCACCAGATATCGCCTACTCTTCTCTATTCTGCTTGCATTAGAGTAGTGTAGCATGTTACTGCTTTCGATATCCTATCCTGATGCATAGCCTATCCTTGCTACTACTGTTGTTACCTTTACCTGCAATCCTACATGCTTAGTATAGGATGCTAGATTTCCTTCAGTGGCCCTACATTCTTGTTCGTCTGCTGTGCTATACTATCAGGCCGTGATCACCTGGGCGTGATCACGGGTATATACTTATATACTATATACATGACACATGAGATGACTAAAGTCGGGTCGGCTCGTAGGAGTACCCGCGAGTGGATCTTTGTGGCGGAGCGACAGGGCAGGTTGAGACTGCCTAGGTGAGAGGTGGGCCTGGCCCTGGTCGGCGTTCGCGGTTACTTAACACGCTTAACGAGATCTTGGTATTTGATCTGAGTCTGGCCATTTGATCTATACGCACTAACCATCTACGTGGGAGTAGTTATGGGTATCCCGACGTCGTGGTATCAGCCGAAGCTCTTTTGACGTCAGCAACTGAGTGGCGCGCGCCGCATTGGACCGTAAGCTCGCGCTTGTATTAAGGGGGCTAGGTCTGCTTCCGGTCGCGTACGCAACGTGCAGGTGTGCATAGGGCGATGGGCCCAGACCCCTGCGCGCATAGGTTTAGACAGGCGTGCTGACCTCTCTGTTGAGCCTAGGTGGGGCTGCGATGTGTTGATCTTACGAGGCCGGGCATGACCCAGAAAAGTGTGTCCGGCCAACTGGGATTGTGCGTGTTGGGTTATGTGGTGCACCCCTGCAGGGAAGTTTATCTATTCGAATAGCCGTGTCCCTCGGTAAAAGGACGACCCGGAGTTGTACCTTGACCTTATGATAACTAGAACTGGATTCTGAATAAAATACACCCTTCCAAGTGCCAGATACAACCCGGTGATCGCTCTCTAACAGGGCGACGAGGAGGGGATCGTCGGGTAGGATTATGCTATGCGATGCTACTTGGAGGGCTTCAATCTACTCTCTTCTACCTGCTGCAAGATGGAGATGGCCAGAAGCGTAGTCTTCGACAGGACTAGCTATCCCCCTTTTATTCTGGCATTCTGCAGTTCAGTCCACCGATATGCCCCTTTACACATATACCCATGCATATGTAGTGTAGCTCCTTGCTTGCGAGTACTTTGGATGAGTACTCACGGTTGCTTCTCTCCCTCTTTCCCCCTTTCCTATCTATCTGGTTCTCGCAACCAGATGTTGGAGTCCAGGAGCCAGACGCCACCGTCGACGAAGACACCTACGACAACGGAGGTGCCTACTACTACGTGCAGGCCGCTGACGACGACCAGGAGTAGTTAGGAGGATCCCAGGCAGGAGGCCTGCGCCTCGTTCGATCTGTACCCCAGTTTGTGCTAGCCTTCTTAAGGCAAACTTGTTTAACTTATATCTGTACTCAGATATTGTTGCTTCCGCTGACTTGTCTGTGATCGAGCACTTGTATTCGAGCCCTCGAGGCCCCTGGCTTGTATTATGATGCTTGTATGACTTAATTATGATTTAGAGTTGTGTTGTTATATCTTCCCGCGAGTCCTTGATCTTGATCGTACACATTTGCGTGCATGATTAGTGTACGGTCAAATCGGGGGCGTCACAAGTTGGTATCAGAGCCGACTGCCTGTAGGAATCCCCCTTTCTACACTCCTTGGCCGAAGTCGAGTCTAGACATTACCAAACTTTTACTAACATGGCTGTGTGTCTTACGGGCCCACGTCGCCATTGGGTGGTACTAGGATCTTTTACTCCTCGACCTTTACTCTGGGACTCTGAACTCTCTTCTACTCGGGTTAAACGAATTTACTAACTTTAACACTAGGATCCCGTGACCGCATTCACCCCAAAGTTGGATAAGCCATAGTTGTTCTTAGAATAGTATTTTGAACAATTCACACACTGTCATTTGACTCCTTTGAAACGTCTTTGCTTTCAGATGGAACCCACGAGGCAGGTCATGCGCCACACGACAGCCATTGGTGCCTCGGGATCACCCGCGGTGCTAGCTGAGATGATGACCTATCTGGGTTATTGCTGGCACCCTGAGTACACCGTCTACGAGCAGTACCAGGACTTTAACCAGGAGCAGTACCGTGCCATCGTCCACCTCTACTCTCGGGAGTACGACTCCACTACTGTGCTGCACACCGCACATGGTGTTGGTGTGACCATCGATATGGCTGTCCACGATGCTGCCTATGCTGCTCTGACACGTCTTCGTGGAGAGTATCAGGAGTTGGACACCTCCCCTTTCAGGCACATTGCTATCGCATCTGATGTTGGTGCGGAGGGATACTATACTGCTGCCTACTCCACTGTCACCCGAGAGCCCTTCTACCATCAGCACCTGGTTCTGCATGCTGATGGGCTGGATCGAGCTAACCGCGCTCTTCGCCACGAGATGTACACCACCCGTCAGCACCTTTACCGTGCTCTGACGCTGCTGCACCCCTTTGTCCGATCTGGACAGGTACCGCGTACTGCGATCTACCCAGCCAGGACCGTGATGCCCCACGGTGTCGGTTGGCCAGAGGTGGGAGGCTACTCTCCCGCACTTGGTCCTCTTCTGCCACCTGAGCGTCGGGCTCTACACCTGAGTATCCGCGGCCCCCAGTCTGCTGACGTGGAGGGCTATCCGTTGCCTCACTACCAGCTGTCGGGCTACGATTACCTCCATAGTACCTCTTGGGGCTGATGTAGGCTTGCTTACAGTGTTAGATGCATTCGCCGCGAGCCTGTGTGCCGCCTATGATGTTTAGTCTATGTACTGAACTCTATGCATGACCCCTTTTGTAAGCTATGCCGACTACTATGTAGTAGCCGTCGTGCTCCTTTCTTTATGCATGTTTCATCATGAATGATTCTTGTCATTGCAAATTTCTCAATGCTGAACTACCCCTGTTATATATCAGCAGGATGGTTAGACCAGGTGGTCGTGGTCGTGGTGGCGATGCCCCACCACCACCTGAGTACATGGCTGGTATGATCCAATAGTTTGAACTGAACCGCCAATTCATGGAAAATATGATGGCTCAGTTTCCTCGCCCCAATATGAACCAGCAGCCAGCTCAAGTGACTCTTCAAGATTTCATACGCCTCAACCCAACCATCTACCGCAGCTCAACTCAGCCCCTGGATGCTGATGACTGGCTCCGTGACATCACCTATGAGATGGAGTCTGCTGATGTAGCCCCTGCCAGCTATGTCACCTTTGCTTCCTTCTTCTTGAAGGGACCCGCAGCTCAATGGTGGGACAGCCACAGGCGTACTCTGCCAGCTGGAACAATCATCACATGGCCAGACTTCCAAGCTGCTTTCCGTGCCCGCTTCATTCCTCAAGGAGTCATGGACCGGAAGAAGCGTGAGTTCCGCAACCTCACCCAAGGCAACAAAACTGTCGAAGCTTATCAGCGGGAGTTTCTGGACTTGTCCCGCTATGCTGAAGAAGACATTGCAACTGATGCACGCAGACAGGAGAAATTCCGTGATGGCCTTCAAGCTGACATCAAGCTCGCACTTCTAGTGCATGACTTTGCTGATTTCGCCACCTTGGTGAACAAGGCCATAAATGTCGAAACTGGTCTGCAGGAATACCAGAGCTCTCACAGACGCAACCATGACACGGGCTCATCTTCGGGCTCGCCTTCACAGAAGCGTAAGATATGGATCCCGAGCAGCATGTACCGTCCAAATGCATCTGCCCCAAGGCAGACATATGCTGCACCTCGTCTGCCTCCACCACCATCTAGGCAGTCAAGACTTCTAGCTCCACCAGCCCAAGCTCCTGTTCCCACTCCCAATAATGGTCTGTGCTACAAGTGTGGACAACTAGGTCACCGTGCCAGGGACTGCCATCAGAATCAGAATCAACTTGCCCTCCCAGCAACTGGCCGTGGTAACAATCAGCCCCGCAACAACAATGCTAAGTCTTATGGTCGTGCTCATGCCAACCATGTTGATCTCAACGAAGCTCAAGACCAGCCTGCTACTGTGATGGGTACACTCCTCGTAAATTCAGTACCAGCATCCGTTTTATTCGATACAGGTGCATCGCATTCATTCATGTCAGAAGATTTTGCATACAAGCACGACGTTAAATGTGAGGAGATGAACACCTCTGTATTAGTCAAAAACCCCGTGGGACAGTTTCAAACCTCCTTGGTTGGCATCGATGTCCCCGTGGAAATTGAAGGGCTGGAATTCTATGCCTCTCCCATTATCCTGAAGTCGTCTAACATCGACCTCATTTTGGGTATGGATTGGCTGAAAGCGCAAACTGCTTCTATAGTTTGCGCCACTAAAACCGTCCATCTGCTACACCCTTCAGATGAAATAGTTGCTTACCAAGCTAATCTGGTGCAAAATGCCGAGGCAAGGCTCTATGCATTGAATGCATTGAACGCTGCACCACTCGAGGGCATTGAAAACATTCCCGTCGTGCGTGAATTCCTCGACGTATTCCCTGAAGAACTTCCAGGGATTCCCCCTGCTAGAGCTGTCGAATTCATCATCGACTTGAAACCAGGCACCACTCCTATAGCCAAGCGACCCTACAAAATGCCGCCGCATGAACTCCTTGAGCTTAAGGAGGAAATCGACAAATCTCTTCGCAAAGGATTCATTCGCCCAAGTTGCTCTCCTTGGGGAGCACCTTCTCTCTTTGTCAAGAAGAAGGATGGGACAAACCGGTTAGTTCAAGACTACCGTCCTATAAACCAAGCTACCATTCAGAATAAATACCCTCTTCCTCGGATCAATGATCTGTATGATCAACTGGCGGGTTCGTCAGTGTTCTCTAAGCTCGACTTGAGGTTGGGCTACCACCAGATCCGTGTTCGCGAAGAGGATATCCCAAAGACCGCCTTCGTGACTCGCTATGGTTCATACGAGTACACCGTCATGTCTTTCGGTTTAACCAATGCTCCAGCCACCTTCTCTCGTCTGATGAACTATATATTCATGGATTACCTCGACAAGTTCGTCGTGGTTTATCTGGATGATATCCTGGTATTTTCCAAGAACGAAGAAGAACATGCTGAACATCTTCGACTTGTGCTGGAAAAGCTACGAGAACATCAACTATATGCCAAGTTCTCCAAATGTGAATTCTGGCTACCGGAAGTAACCTATCTTGGGCATGTCATCTCTAAGGATGGTATTGCCGTCAACCCCGAGCGAGTTCAGGCTATTCTTGATTGGACTCCTCCCAAGAACGTTAAGCAAGTCAGAAGTTTTCTCGGTCTCGCCAGCTATTGCCGTCGATTCGTCGAGAACTTCTCTAAGATCGCCAGGCCTCTGACTAACCTATTGCATAAGGGTGTCAAGTTCCAATGGACAGACAAATGTCAGGAAAGTTTCCAGGCACTCAAAGACAAGTTGACTTCTGCTCCAGTTCTAGCTCCACCTGATACTAAGAAGGACTTTGTCATTTACTGCGACGCTTCCCGTCAAGGATTAGGCTGTGTCCTAATGCAAGACCGCAAAGTGATTGCTTATGCCTCTCGACAATTGCGCCCTCACGAAGAGAACTACCCAGTTCACGACCTCGAACTTGCTGCTGTCATTCATGCGCTGAAGCAGTGGCGACATTACCTTCTCGGTAATCGTTGCGAGATCTTCACTGACCACCAAAGTCTGAAGTATCTGTTTACTCAGCCAGATCTGAACCTCCGTCAGCAGAGATGGATGGAGCTTGTTGCAGACTTTGACTTGGGTATTTCCTATACGCCAGGCAAGGCTAATGTAATGGCTGATGCCTTGAGCCGCAAGTCTTACTGCAACCACCTCCAGGTTCATAAAGTTCAGCCCTCGCTTGTTGAAGAATTCAGGAAGCTGAACCTCCATATTGTTCCTTCGGGTGCACTCACTCCCCCTCCTAAGGAGTTTGGCAAGGTGAACCTCCACGTTGTTACCCAGGGTTCCCTCAATACCCTAGTTGCTAAACCAGATCTCGTGGATAGCATCAAAAGGCTACAGAAGTATGACTCTGAAGCCCACAAGATTAAGCGCTACCTCGCAGAAGGAAAGCCCTCATTCTTCACCATTGCTGAAGATGGCACCCTATACTTCAAGGGCCGCCTAGTGGTGCCATGTGCAGAGAAAAACCTGGATATGACACAGGAAGTTATGAAAGAAGCTCATGATACGCCTCTATGTATCCATCCTGGTAGTACAAAGATGTACCAAGACATCCGTCAGAGATTCTGGTGGTCTAATATGAAGCAAGCCATTGCTCGTTATGTTGCTGAGTGTGACGTTTGCCGTCGTATCAAAGCAGAACATCAAAGGCCTGCTGGAACTCTGCAACCTATCTCTATTCCTGAATGGAAATGGGACCATGTTGAGATGGACTTCGTCACTGGATTTCCCAAATCACAGAAAGGTAATGATGCTATTCTTGTCGTCATTGACCGGCTTTCCAAAGTTGCACATTTCCTGGCGGTCAAAGAAACGATCACTGCTAACCAGTTGGCAACGCTCTATATGTCCAGGATTGTTTCACTCCACGGTATTCCATTGGTTATCAGCTCAGACCGTGGCAGCTTATTCACTTCAAGATTCTGGGCAAGTTTCCAAGAAGCTATGGGAACTCATCTGTCATTCAGTACTGCGTTTCATCCTCAATCGCAAGGACAAGTTGAACGCGTCAATCAAGTTCTCGAAGACATGCTTCGAGCTTGCGTTATTTCCTTCGGCAAGAAATGGGAGGAATCTCTCCCGTATGCTGAGTTCTCTTATAATAATAGCTATCAAGCTAGTCTGAAGATGGCCCCCTTCGAAGTGTTGTATGGACGAAAGTGCCGAAACCCTCTGAACTGGTCAGAAACTGGGGAACGTCCACTCTTCGGTCCGAATATTATCCAAGATGCCGAAGAACAAGTCCGCATTATTCGCGAGAATCTCAAGACTGCTCAGTCACGTCAGAAGAGTCAGTATGACTGTCATCATAAAGACATGGTCTATCGACCTAGCGAAAAGGCTTATCTTCGAGTCACACCTATGAAGGGTGCTCACCGCTTCGGGATCAAGGGCAAACTAGCTCCTCGCTATATTGGCCCATTCACTATTCTCGAAAGGCGTGGAAAAGTGGCATACCAACTGGAGCTACCGCCGAACCTTTCTCAGGTTCACGATGTGTTCCATGTGTCACAGCTCCGCCGTTGCTTCAAGGATCCAATCCGAGCTGTGGATCATGAAGTGCTCGAATTGCAACAAGACCTCTCCTATAAGGAGCATCCGGTCCGCATTCTCGACCAAGCTGAACGCCGCACACGTCAGAAGGCGATCAAGTTTCTCAAAGTCCAGTGGTCGCACCATTCTGAAGATGAGGCCACTTGGGAACGAGAGGATCGTCTACGCGAAGAATACCCCGCACTGTTTCCTTCTACCTCCTAAATCTCGGGACGAGATTTCTTGTAGTGGAGGAGATTTGTAACACCCTGAGGATCATGCTACAGTAACTCTCTGTGATTAAGCTAATCATGTTGCTAAACAGGGCATGATCACATTTGGAATCACATTTCTTTTCAAACTCCTAATTCAAACTTCAATTAAAATTAAAGTGGAAAATAAAAGTTTTCAAAATTTTAAACAAAATTGTTCGGTGGGTGCTAAATAATACACTGGTAATTATGGTGGAGAAAACAAATTTTTATAAAATACCTAAATACTTTTAAATGAAATAAAACAGAAAAGAAATTAAACAAATAAAAAGAAAATGCAAAAGAACACAGAAAAAGAAAAAGAAAAGGGGAGAAGGCCCCCCCACTAGACCCCTGGCCCAACTGGGCCGACCCCCGGCCCAGCCCACCTCTCCCACTCGCCCCCTTCCCTGTTCCCCCGACCGGGGTCGGAACAGGGGCAGTCCCCGCCGCACCACCTCGCCGGCGACGGGGAGGATAAGGGTGCCAGCACCCCCTGCCTCCTCGGGCCTCTCTCCCACTCACCCCCACTCACCTCTCGGCCCCTGCGCCTCTCTCTTCCCCCCCTCCAGATCCGCGCCGCTCTCTCCTTCCCCACGCCCGACGCGGTCGCCGCCGTTCACCGTCGTTCAAACGGCCACCGTGCCCACCTCGCCGCCCCACGTTGTCTCCAAGGGCCGTCGTCGCCCGCTGCTTCGTCTGGTGCAGCCCGTTGGAGACCGGAGCCCCTACATCGAGCACACCGAGCTCGTCTTCAACTTCGGACGCCGGCGACCCCCTTCTTCCCCGGCGCCGACCTGCTGCTCCTAAGCCTCTCACCGGCCTCCGTGTGCCGCGCGGTGAGCCTCTCCCCCCTCCTCCCCTGTCCTTTCTCTCTCGCGCGCCCCCTAGCTTCTTCCCCACGTGCGCCCGAACGCTGCGCCGCGGAGCTCGTCGCCGGCGGGTCTCCGGTGACCATTTGGTCATGGGCGTAGGACCGTTAGCTCGACCGCATCGTGCCGCACCCGCCTAGCTAGTTAGTTCGGCCGCTCGCGCGCTCTAACGCCGCACCCGCCCCAGCCCGAAGCACTTCGCCGCCGGCGAGCTCGTAGCGCTCGCCCCCGCCCATTCCAGCCGCTCCGGCCACCACCGTCGGACGCGCGGCACCGAGCCCCGTCGAACGCGCCCAGCCACGACCCCGCAGGCCCCCTGTGCGCGAAACCCGCGCCCCTCCCGAGCCGCGCCGCCGCGTTTGGCTCGTCGGAGTTGCTCCGGTGCCGGCCGCCGACGTGGCTGGCCTGGCCCCCCCAGTGCCACTGCCAGTGGGCCCCGTGGGCCCCGTTGACTGGGTCCACCCAGTCAACGTGCTGACTGGGCAGGCCCAGCCACTGACATGCGGGCCCCGCCGCAAAAAATTAAAAACAAAAAGAAAAAGAAAAATGTTTTATAAATAAAAATAATTAGATTAACTAATCACTCACTGACATATGGGGCCCACCCCTCTAATTAGACTGTTAGTTTAGTTTAAATTAATATTAGACTAACAGAGGCTGACATGTCGGTCCCACTGGACCCACCTGTCTAGTTTGACTGGTCAGCCGACCTGTTGACCTGCTAACGTCAGCATTGCCTCATGCTGACGTCATAATTCATTTTTGCTTAATTCATATAATTCCAGAAATTCAAATAAACTTTGAAAATTCATATCTTTTAAACCGTACCTCGGATGAAAATGGTTTCTATATGAAAGTTTCTCAGAACGACGAGACGAATCCAAATACGCAGTCCGTTCGTCCACCACACCTCCCTAACCTATCTAACTAGCAACTTTCCCCCTCCGGTCCGTCTGACCGAAAACGCGAAACATCGGGAATACCTCCCGGATGTTCCCCCCTTCACCGGTACCACCTACTGTCGCGTTAGGACACACCTAGCACCGCTCATTTTCATGTCACGCATCGTCATGCTTATGTTTGCATTGTGTTTACTGTTTCTTCCCCCCTCTTCTCTCCGGTAGACTACGAGACCGACACTGCTGCTGCCCAGTTCGACTACGGAGTCGACGACCCCTCCTACTTGCCAGAGCAACCAGGCAAGCCCCCCCCCCCTTGATCACCAGATATCGCCTACTCTTCTCTATTCTGCTTGCATTAGAGTAGTGTAGCATGTTACTGCTTTCGATATCCTATCCTGATGCATAGCCTATCCTTGCTACTACTGTTGTTACCTTTACCTGCAATCCTACATGCTTAGTATAGGATGCTAGATTTCCATCAGTGTCCCTACATTCTTGTCCGTCTGCTGTGCTATACTATCGGGCCGTGATCACCTGGGCGTGATCACGGGTATATACTTATATACTATATACATGACACATGAGATGACTAAAGTCGGGTCGGCTCGTAGGAGTACCCGCGAGTGGATCTTTGTGGCGGAGCGACAGGGCAGGTTGAGACTGCCTAGGTGAGAGGTGGGCCTGGCCCTGGTCGGCGTTCGCGGTTACTTAACACGCTTAACGAGATCTTGGTATTTGATATGAGTCTGGCCATTTGGTCTATACGCACTAACCATCTACGTGGGAGTAGTTATGGGTATCCCGACGTCGTGGTATCAGCCGAAGCTCTTTTGACGTCAGCAACTGAGTGGCGCGCGCCGCATTGGACCGTAAGCTCGCGCTTGTATTAAGGGGGCTAGGTCTGCTTCCGGCCGCGTACGCAACGTGCAGGTGTGCATAGGGCGATGGGCCCAGACCCCTGCGCCCATAGGTTTAGACCGGCGTGCTGACCTCTCTGTTGAGCCTAGGTGGGGCTGCGACGTGTTGATCTTACGAGGCCGGGCATGACCCAGAAAAGTGTGTCTGGCCAACTGGGATCGAGCGTGTTGGGTTATGTGGTGCACCCCTGCAGGGAAGTTTATCTATTCGAATAGCCGTGTCCCTCGGTAAAAGGACGACCCGGAGTTGTACCTTGACCTTATGACAACTAGAACTGGATTCTGAATAAAATACACCCTTCCAAGTGCCAGATACAACCCGGTGATCGCTCTCTAACAGGGCGACGAGGAGGGGATCGTCGGGTAGGATTATGCTATGCGATGCTACTTGGAGGACTTCAATCTACTCTCTTCTACCTGTTGCAAGATGGAGATGGCCAGAAGCGTAGTCTTCGACAGGACTAGCTATCCCCCTTTTATTCTGGCATTCTGCAGTTCAGTCCACCGATATGCCCCTTTACACATATACCCATGCATATGTAGTGTAGCTCCTTGCTCGCGAGTACTTTGGATGAGTACTCACGGTTGCTTCTCTCCCTCTTTCCCCCTTTCCTATCTATCTGGTTGTCGCAACCAGATGTTGGAGTCCAGGAGCCAGACGCCACCGTCGACGACGACACCTACGACAACGGAGGTGCCGACTACTACGTGCAGGCCGTTGACGACGACCAGGAGTAGTTAGGAGGATCCCAGGCAGGAGGCCTGCGCCTCGTTCGATCTGTACCCCAGTTTGTGCTAGCCTTCTTAAGGCAAACTTGTTTAACTTATGTCTGTACTCAGATATTGTTGCTTGCGCTGACTCGTCTGTGATCGAGCACTTGTATTCGAGCCCTCGAGGCCCCTGGCTTGTATTATGATGCTTGTATGACTTAATTATGTTTTAGAGTTGTGTTGTGATATCTTCCCGTGAGTCCCTGATCTTGATCGTACACATTTGCGTGCATGATTAGTGTACGGTCAAATCGGGGGCGTCACAGTGCTGCTGCCTCCCCTTGCCCGCACGCCTCCTCCCTCGCGCTCGCCACTCACCGCCGGCCGCAGCGCCGCGCCCCGCTCATATGCATGCCGCCACTGCTATGCTGAATCTACTACTGCTACTAGCTACTGTAGCTGCTACTAGTTAGCTTTTCAAATTCTATGCTGACTAACCCCCTAAACAGCCCCTAATCAGCGGTTAAACAGTTGTTAATATGTCTAAAAATAATATGAGTAGAGAGTACACTTGAGAAACATCATTTTGTCCCACTGGACCAAATCCATTTGATGTATGGGTTAAATGTAAAGAAAATCACAAATTGCTACGTTCTGTTAACAGAAAAACAGAAAAATAGAAAAGCCGAAGTAGCACTTTTCAAACGAAGTTTTGACCAAGCAAATGGATCCTAACATAGCTGCACTTGATACTGTCATGTAGATCACAGAAAATTGGTCAAGATTGATATAAGTCACTACTTCATAGGATGAGTAGAACACTAGCTATAGCCTTTGGAAAACAACTAAATGAGGTTCAAAACTGACGAATTCTCAGACTTAGCAAAATTGCAGGGATTTTCCGGATATGGTTAAAACTTTGAAAATCATATAAAATAATCCGTAACTCGGATGAAAAAAAATTATAAATGAAAGTTTCTCAGAATGACGAGACGTATCTGAATATGCGGTCCGTTCATCTGTCACACGCCCCTAGCATTGTGAACATGCAACCGTCCCCCTCCATTTCACCTGTCCGAAAATGCCAAACTTCGGGGAAACATTCCCGGATGTTCTGCCCCTTCGCCGGTATCGTGTAGACTGCATTAGAACACCCGTAGCGCTGCTTATTTCCTGTCATGCATCTGCTTGCTCTGTATTTACCGTTTCTTCCCCTCTTCTCTCCGTTAGACCCCGAGACCGCTGTTGATGCCCCTGTGATCGACTACGTCGACGACGACCCTTTTCAGCGGAGCTTCTAGGCAAGCCCCCCCTTTGATCATCCCGATATCGCCCATTCCATTCTCTCATGCTTGCATTAGATTTTGCTACTGTATTTGTTTGCTCCTATTCTGATGCGTAGCCTGCTTTTGTACCTGCTATTGTTACCTACATGCTTATCCTAAACTTCTTAGTATAGGTTGGTTAGTGATCCATCAGTGACCCCCACCTTGTCCTTGTTGCCCCTGCTTCATCATCGATGACTCGATCAACGTGATCGACGACCAGAGCCCGACACATCACATCACGCCCCTTTAGTTGCTCGACTCTGCAGAGCTACTATCGAGTGCCGAGGGTGTTCCCTCATAACGCACTCCTGATGATAATTCTGTAGTGTAACTATTCGGTCATGGTCAACGAGGGTGGTTCCTCTTTCACCATTCCCGATACGGCTCTATCGTGCAACACCTCAAGTGTGAACCTCGAGGGTGGTTCCTCTTACATTCACCTTGATGATTACATCGAGTGGAATCCTCCGAGGGTGATTCCTTGGGGTTTCCCCTTGATGTTTGGACACACAGTTACCTTGACTTTACTTGAGACATTGGTGAAAGTCGGGCGGGCCCGGAGAGCACCCGAGGAGTTACGGTGGCAGATGGCTATTTAGCTGTATCACCCAGGAGGGGGCGATAGCTCCATACTTGTCCCTACAGCCGTCACTTCTTTTAATAATGCACTAACAGGTTTGGGTATTTGTTCTGAATTGGCCTTTGGCCTTTACGCACTAACCACCATGCAGGAATAGTTATGGGCCTCGATGTCACAGTATCAGCCGAAGCTTTGTAAGATGTCTAGTTCAGCATTGTGGCACGGTCGGATCGTGCCATCCACTACACGGGTGGTGCTGGTATCCACCCTACACACAACGACCTGGAGTGCAAGGGCGATGGGCCCAGACCCCGGAGTGCTTAGGATGTAGACCGGCGGGGACCTCTGTGCTGAGCCTAGGTAGGGCTGCGACATGTTGATCTTCCGAGCCTAGGCATTGACCTAGAAAAGTGTGTCCGGCTAGAGTGATCAAGCGTGTTGGAAAACGTGGTGCACCCCTGCAGGGAAGACATATATTCGAATACCGTGTCCACGGTAATGGACGTTCAGACTAGTATCCGGATCTTATATAACTAGTAATGGATACTTGAGATATGTCATGGATATGTGGCCCCGAGATTGCTTCCTCAGAGGGAGTTGAGGAAGGATCTCTGGGCATTAATACTACAACATGCTTGTTAATTATAAACTGCTATTCTTTACTCTTCTACATTCTGCAAGATGCTTGGAGCTGCTTGAAGATGCTAGTCTTCGATAGGCTAGGCCTTCCCCTCTATTCTGGCATTCTGTAGTTCAATCCATAGATACATACCTTTGATACGAATGCATACTTAGAATAGATCTGATGCTTGCGAGTACTTTGGATGAGTACTCACGGTTGCTTTGCTACCCCCCTTTCCCCTTCTTCCTTCTTTCCGGTTGTTGCAACCAGTTGGTGGATTCCTGGAGCCAGATGCCACCACCGACGGATACTACTGCATGGAGACCGCCGACGACCAGGAGTAGTTAGGAGGTCCCAGGCAGGAGGCCTTGCCTCTTCGATCGTTGATGTTTGTGCCAGCCTTCTTAAGGAAAAACTTGTTTAACTTATGTCTGTACGCAGATATTCTTGCTTCCGCTGACACTTGTGTATCGAGCTTGTATTCGAGCCCTCGAGGCCCCTGGCTTGTAATATGAAGCTTGTATTATTTTAATTTGTGTCTAGAGTTGTGTTGTGATATCTTCCCGTGAGTCCCTGATCTTGCTCGTACACGTTTGCGTGTATGATTAGGGTATGGTCGAATTGGGGGCATCATAAGTTGGTATCAGAGCCAACTGCCTGTAGGAACCCCCTTTCCAACTCCTTGGCCGAAGTTGAGTCTAGTCTTTCAAATAATGTTTTACTAACATGGCTGTGTGGCTTACGGGCCCACGTCGCCATTGGGTGGTATTACGATCTTTTATTCCTCGTCTATACTCTGGGAACCTGATCTCTCTTCTACTCGGGTTAAATGATTTTGCTAAATCTAACATTAGGATCTCGTGATCACATCCACCCGGAGATTTGTAATACGCCTTCATTGAATTGAGGGCCAAGATTTGCTTCACATTATTCACTGACCACATGATCCTCATATCGAGGGCACCCTGTGTCTTCACTGGCAAATCCCTCGCTCCAGAGGTTTTCCCTGACATTGATGTAGCCTTTGCTATGTCCCGTTGTGTTATCCCTCGATCACGTGCATGCGTGCCGCCTAGTATGTCTATGATGTTTCTCTTGTCCGATCTAATACGAACAGCATGTAAATTGGCCCCGCATATGTATCTGTATGTCTTCAATGAATACTGCTTTGTACATACTGCGCCTTTGCTCACTGTTCAAGTTATACCATGAATGACTCCATACACTTGCTCCACCCTTTGCTGAACTACCCCCTGTTGCATTTAAGCAGGATGGTTAGACTTGCTAGTTGTGGCCGTGGTGTCAACAATCCACCACCTCCTGTATACATGTCCGGAATGATACAATAGTTGAGCTGAATCGCCAGTTCATGGTACGAGTCATGACTCGGTCCCCGCGTCCCAATATGAATCAGCAACCAGCCCCAGTGACTCTGCAAGACTTTGTGTGTCTCAACCCTGTCATCTACCGCAGCCCCACTCAGCCCTTGATGCCGATGACTGGCTTCGTGACATCACTTTCGAGTTGGAGTCTGCTGATGTAGCCCCTGCCAACTATGTAACCTTCGCGGCTTATTATATGAAGGCCCCGCTGCTCAATGGTGGGACAGCCACAGGCGTTCCTTACCTGTTGGAACCGCCCTCACCTTGCCGAAATTCTAAGCTGCATTCCGTGGGCCAATGTCGAACCACCGTGTTTAGTCACAACGTCCCCGTTGAAATCAAAGGGCTGGAATTCCATGTTTCCGCCATTGTTTTGAAGTCGTCCAATATCGACCTCATTCTGGGAATGGAATGGTTGAAAACCCATACCGCTTCTATCATTTGCGCCACTAAAACCGCCCATCTACTACTCCATCAAATGAGATAGTGAGCTACCATACTCATCTTGTTCGAAATGCCGAAGCACGGAGTTATTCCTTGGATGCGTTGAACGCTTCACCTTTTGTGAGAATTGAAAACGCCACATCGGAATCTGAAATATCTGTTTAGTCTGTGTTCTCGATCAAGTTGAATGTCGCACCCGTCAAAGGGCTATCAAATTTTTAAAATTTCAGTGGTCAAGTCATTCTAAAGATTGAGCCACTCGGGAACTCGAGGATCGTATTCCTGATGAATACCCTGGTTTTGTTTTCGTCTACCTCCTAAAATCTCGGGACGAGATTGAGGAGATTTGTAATGCCCGGATAATTAAGCTACAGTAATCCCTTGTTAATGGTGCCATGTCATCACATTATTGTTGCTAATCCTCGCTTGATCCAAATCTTAGTTCAAACTCAAATTCAAATTAAAGCTCGAAATTCAAATTTCTCGACCATGCAAAATAAAATGTTCAAAGTGTGGGAAATATTCCATAACTAATTATGGTGGTGATCCAACACTTTTGTAAAGTATTTAATAATTTATAAAATGTTAAACTATTTTTATTATGTGTGAAACTTTTTGTGGCTATGGGTTATTTTGTAACTCAATTTATAGAGGCAGTCATATGTTTTAGTAAAGCTGTTTTTGCCTACTAAAATAATAGAATCAGAGTGTAATAAAAAGAAAAACCAAAACGTAACAAAATAAATAAATAAATAAAAAGAACCGGCCTACCCCTCGGCTTTGGCCCACTAAGCCATCAGGCCGGCCCACCCTCACCAAACCCTCCTCTCTCCCCTGTTCACGCGACCAGGTCGCTACAGGGGCTTGGTCGCCGCCGCACCCTCTCGCCGACAGCGCCGGGAGGGGATAATGGCGCTATAGCTGGCCAAATGGGCCTTTTTTTTGGGCCGGCCCGTGAGCACGCCGGCACGGCCCGCCTTGGGCTAGGCACGGCACGGGCTAAATGGGCCAGGCCCGGCACGCGGCACGCCCTGGGCCGTGCTTGGGCCTAGAGGCTGGGCACGCGGGCCGGCACAGCACGACCCGATTTTTTATTTTTATTTTTTTATACATCTATATATGGCCCAATATGTAAAAATAGGCTAAAAACACTCAGTGCTTCAAATAACAGGCTGAAAATATGCGGCCCACCGTGCTAAACGGGCCAACATGCCGGCCCGTTTACTAACTGGGCCGTGCCTGGGCCTAGGGGCGCAGCACGCGGGCCGGCTCGGCACGGCCGGTATAGTAATTGTGCCCTGGCGGGCCGTGCCGGGCCAGGCACGATTACGATGGGTCGGGCTGGGCCGGGCCGTGACGGGCCGGCCCGTTTGGCCAGGTATGAAGGGCGCTACGCCCCGACCCCTCGATCCCATCTCCCCACTCACCCACTCCACCATCCTCCTCCTCCCCTGCTCCACCTCCCTCTCTAGATGCACCATCGACGAGCGTTGTTGTCGCTGCCACCGTCGACCACCGCAGCGACCGTCGTCGCCGTCCCTCTCCTAGGCGTCCAAGGACCCCATCGTCCACGACTGTGTCGACTAAGCCGAGCCGACGAGCCGGGGAGCAGCCACCAAGCCCTCTGCTTCTTCTCCGTCCCCGTCGATACCTACTCCGGCCGCCGCCTCTGCTAGATGCCGTCGTCGTTGTACGCTACTTGCGCCACCGCTGCTTGCTTCGTTAGATGCACGCCGTTGGGCCTGTTCGAATGGTGGCCTCCGGCGTCCGTTTGGTCGCTGGAGATGCCCGTTCAGTCCTCGCGCGCCGCCCGTGACGAACGCGCCTGCCACTCCCGCTCTCACCTTCCCCTGCTGCTGCTCGTCACCTGCTGCCTCGGCCGACCACCCCGACCCCTGCAGTCGCCGCTGCCGTCTTCCCCGCTCGCCTCTGCTACTTGTGCCGCCGTGGCCGCCCCCTACCTGTGCTGTCTGTTGCCGGTCGCTGCTGCGCCCTGCTCCCCCCGCCGCTGCTGCCTACTGCTTGCTTCTCTACTTTGCGGCTGCGCTGCTGCTTGCCGCTGCTAATTGCGCTACTGCTTTGCCGCAGCTGCTGCTACCTAATGTTGCTGCCGCTGCGTATTTGCTGCTGCTGCCTCCCCTTGCCCGCACGCCTCCTCCCTCGCGCTCGCCACTTGCTACCTCTTGAGCACTGCGTTGGTTTTCCCTTGAAGAGGAAAGGGTGATGCAGTAAAGTAGCGTAAGTATTTCCCTCAGTTTTTGAGAACCAAGGTATCAATCCAGTAGGAGATCACGCACGAGTCCCTTGCACCTACACAAACAAATAAGAACCTCGCAACCAACGCGATAAAGGGGTTGTCAATCCCTGAACGGTCACTTACGAGAGTGAGATCTGATAGCTATGATAAGATAATATTTTTGGTATTTTTATAATAAAGAGAAATAAAGATGCAAAGTAAAATAAAGGCAAAAGAAATAACTAAGTGTTGGAAGATTAATATGATGGAAAATAGACCCCGGGGCCATAGGTTTCACTAGTGGCTTCTCTCAAGAGCATAAGTATTACTGTTGAGCAATTGATAGAATTGAGCATAGTTATGAGAATATCTAGGTATGATCATGTATATAAGCATCACGTCCATGACATGTAGACTGACTCCTACCTGCATCTACTACTATTACTCCACACATCGACCGCTATCCAGCATGCCTCTAGAGTATTAAGTTCATAAGAACAGAGTAACGCTTTAAGCAAGATGACATGATGTAGAGGGATAAACTCATGCAATATGATATAAACCCCATCTTGTTATTCTCGATGGCAACAATACAATACGTGCCTTGCTGCCCCTGTTGTCACTGGGAAAGGACACCGCAAGATTGAACCCAAAGCTAAGCACTTCTCCCATTGCAAGAAAGATCAATCTAGTAGGCCAAACCAAACTGATAATTCGAAGAGACTTGCAAAGATAACTAATCATACATAAAAGAATTCAGAGGAGATTCAAATATTGTTCATAAATAAACTTGATCATAAACCCACAATTCATCGGTCTCAACAAACACACCGCAAAAGAAGATTACATCGAATAGATCTCCACGTGAATCATGGAGAACTTTGTATTGAGATCCAAAGAGAGAGAAGAAGCCATCTAGCTAATAACTATGGACCCGAAGGTCTGAGGTAAACTACTCACACATCATCGGAGAGGCTATGGTGTTGATGTAGAAGCCCTCCATGATCAATGCCCCCTCCCGGTGGAGCGCTGGAAAAGGCCTCAAGATGGGATCTCACGGGTACAGAAGGTTGCGGCGGTGGAATTAGGTTTTTGGCTCCGTATCTGATAGTTTGGGGGTACGTAGGTATATATAGGAGGAAGAAGTACGCCGGTGGAGCAACATGGGCCCCACGAGGGTGGAGGGCACGCCCAGGGGGGTAGGCACGCCCCCTGCCTCGTGCTCTCCTAGTTGATTTCTTGACGTGGACTCCAAGTCCTCTGGATCACGTTTGTTCCGAAAATCACGTTGCCCAAGGTTTCATTCCGTTTGGACTCCGTTTGATATTCTTTTTCTGCGAAACACTGAAATAGGCAAAAAAAACAGCAATTTGGGCTGGGCCTCCGGTTAATAGGTTAGTGCCAAAAAATAATATAAAAGTGTATAACAAAGCCCGTTAATCATCCAAAACAGAATATAATATAGCATGGAACAATAAAAAATTATAGATACGTTGGAGACGTATCAAGCATCCCCAAGCTTAATTCCTGCTCGTCCTCGAGTAGGTAAATGATAAAAACAGAATTTTTGATGTGGAATGCTACTTAGCATAATTTTCAATGTAATTCTCTTAATTGTGGTATGAATATTCAGATCCGAAAGATTCAAGACAAAAGTTTAATATTGACATAAAAATAATAATACTTCAAGCATACTGACTAAGCAATTATGTCTTCTCAAAATAACATGGCCAAAGAAAGTTATCCCTACAAAATCATATAGTCTGGCTATGCTCTATCTTCACCACACAAAGTATTTAAATCATGCACAACCCCGATGACAAGCCAAGCAATTGTTTCATACTTTTGGTGTTCTCAAACTTTTTCAATCTTCACGCAATACATGAGCGTGAGCCATGGATATAGCACTATATGTGGAATAGAATGGTGGTTGTGGAGAAAAAAAGGAGATGATAGTCTCACATCAACTAGGCGTATCAACGGGCTATGGAGATGCCCATCAATAGATATCAATGTGAGTGAGTAGGGATTGTCATGCAACGGATGCACTGGAGCTATAAGTATATGAAAGCTCAACAAAAAAACTAAGTTGGTGTGCATCCAACTCGCTTGCTCACGAAGACCTAGGGCATTTTGAGGAAGCCCATCATTGGAATATACAAGCCAAGTTCTATAATGAAAAATTCCCACTAGTATATGAAAGTGACAACATAGGAGACTCTCTATCATGAAGATCATGGTGCTATTTTGAAGCACAAGTGTGGTAAAAGGATAGTAACATTGTCCCTTCTCTCTTTTTCTCTCATTATATTTTTTTATTTGGGCCTTTTCTCTTTTTTTATGGCCTCTTTTTTTCTTTTTTTTTATATTTTTTGTCCGGAGTCTCATCCCGACTTGTGGGGGAATCATAGTCTCCATCATCCTTTCCTCACTTGGGACAATGCTCTAAAAATGATGATCATCACACTTTTATTTACTTACAACTCAACAATTACAACTCAATACTTAGAACAAAATATGACTCTATGTGAATGCCTCCGGCGATGTACCGGGATATGCAATGAATCAAGAGTGACATGTATGAAAGAATTATGAACGGTGGCTTTGCCACAAATACGATGTCAACTACATGATCATGCGAAGCAATATGACAATGATGGAGCGTGTCATAGTAAACGGAACGGTGATAAGTTGCATGGCAATATATCTCGGAATGGCTATGGAAATGCCATGATAGGTAGGTATGGTGGCTGTTTTGAGGAAGGTATATGGTGGGTGTATGATACCAGCGAAAAGTGCGCGGTATTAGAGAGGCTATTAATGGTGGAAGGAAGAGTGTGCGTATAATCCATGGACTCAACATTAGTCATAAAGAACTCATATATTTATTGCAAAAATCTACAAGTTATCAAAGCAAAGTATTACGTGAATGCTCCTAGGGGGATAGATTGGTAGGAAAAGACCATCGCTCGTCCCCGACCGCCACTCATAAGGAAGACAATCAATAAATAAATCATGGTCCGACTTCATCACATAATGGTTCACCATACGTGCATGCTACGGGAATCACAAACTTTACACAAGTATTCCTCAAATCCACAACTACTCAACTAGCATGACTCTAATATCACCATCTTCATATCTCAAAACAATTATCAAGCATCAAACTTCTCATAGTATTCAACACACTCATAAGATAATTTTTACTAATCTTGGATGCCTATTACTTTAGGACTAATTTCTCAATTTAAGCAAATTACCATGCTGTTTTGTAGGACTCTCAAAATAATATAGGTGAAGCATGAGAGAACAATAGTTTCTATAAAACAAATCCACCACCATGCTCTAAAAGATATAAGTGAAGCACTAGACCAAAAACTATATAGCTCAAAAGATATAAGTGAAGCACATAGAGTATTCTAATAAATTCCGAATCATGTGTGTCTCTATCAAAAGGTGTGTACAGCAAGGATGATTGTGGCAAACTAACAAATAAAGACTCAAATAATACAATGCGCTCCAAGCAAAACACATATCATGTGGTGAATAAAAATATAGCTCCAAGTAAAGTTACCGATGGAAGTAGACGAAAGAGGGGATGCCTTCCGGGGCATCCCCAAGCTTTTGCTTTTGGTGTCCTTAGATTACCTTGGGGTTCCATGGGCATCCCCAAGCTTAGGCTCTTGCCACTCCTTGTTCCATAATCCATCAAATCTTTTACCCAAAACTTGAAAACTTCACAACACAAAACTTAGCAGAAAATCTCGTGAGCTCCGTTAGCGAAAGAAAACAAAACACCACTTCAAGGTACTGTAATGAACTCATTCTTTATTTATATTGGTGTTAAACCTACTGTATTCCAACTTCTCTATGGTTTATAAACTATTTTATTAGCCATAGATTCATCAAAATAAGCAAACAACACACAAAAAACAGAATCTGTCAAAAACAGAACAGTCTGTAGCAATCTGAATTGTTCGAATACTTCTGTAACTCCAAAAATTCTGAAAAATTAGGATGACCTGAGCAATTTGTATATTAATCTTCTTAAAAATGAATTGGCATTTTATCATGCTCTGGTAAAAAATAAGAATTGTTTTCGTGGGCGCAAAAGTTTCTGTTTTTCAGCAAGATCAAACAACTATCACCCAAGAAGATCCTAAAGGCTTTACTTGGCACAAACACTAACTAAAACACAAAAAACACAATCATAACAGTAGCATAATTGTGCAAACACTCAAGAACATAAAGCAAAAATAAATTTTATTCATTGGGTTTCCCCCCAACAAGTGCTATAGTTTTACACCCTTAGCTAGGCATAAAACAAGGATCTAAGTTTTGTCATCTTTGTCCTTAACTTTCTTAGAGGTGTTTTCATCATGGGGTTTTGTAAACACAAAAAAAAACATATTATCCATAGAAACCTTAGCATTCCTAAGTTGGTTTTCATTATAACCCCTTTTGTTTCCCGCAATCATCCAAGAGTGATGTTGATTAACATTATTGAAAACTTGTTGGATAATATCTAAAACGGGGACTTGTTTTTTAAGATTCTCATCAAAGGTTTTATTATCCCCAAGCAAATGCCTTAGAGCATAATCACTATTGTAAATAATTTCATCTATCACAGGTTTTTCGTGATTCATACCATAAAAATCAAAGATTTCCCTACCTTCCCGTATTATGTAGTTAAACTCATTCATAAGAATGAGAGTGGCCAACTTTTGAGCTCTAGGATTCTTTATAACGGGAAGCTCAAAAAACAATCTTTTCAAAGTAGGATCTGGATAAATTTACTTTCAAGCTTCAGAACTAGTGCTGAAATAGCATCCGCGTAGGATCTGGTAGTCCTAAGTATAGGAGCACCATCAAGACTTAGATTTCCAACACAATTGAAAAATTCTTGGATACGTTCTTTTCCCATAAAATTCCCTTGCCCCAAGATAAAAATTTTAGCATCCAGATTGCTCGTATGTCCCATCTTAGGAGTTAGGCCATCATCTGTTGGTGCCATACCAAAATCACTCATAATTGCAAGCAAAGGATAGATCCGATGAGAAAATGGCGAACGAAAAAGAGGGAATAAAAATGGCAAATTTTTGTGAAGTGGGGGAGAGGAAAATGAGAGGCAAATGGCAAATAATGTAAATTGTGAGGAGATGAGATTTGTGATTAGGAACCTGGTATATGTTGAAGATCCTCCCAGGCAATGGCGCCAGAAATTCCTTTTGATGTCTGCTAGGACTACGTCAGTATTTCCCCAAAGAGGAAGGGATGACGCAGCAAGCGGTAGGTATTTCCCTTAGTGATGAAACCAAGGTTATCGAACCAGTAGGAGAACCAAGAAACACAACGTAAATAGCCCCTGCACACAGATAACACCCACTCGCAACCCGACGTGTTAAAGGGGTTGTCAATCCCTTTCGGGTAACGGTGCCTCAAGATAGGCAAACGGACGTGAATAAAATTGTAGTAGATTGATAGATCGAACACCAAATAAAGTAAATAAGAATAAAACGCAGCAAGGTATTTTTGTATTTTTGGTTTAATAGACCTGAAAATAAAAGCAAAGGAAAAGTAGATCGCAAAGGCAAATAATATGAGAAAGAGACCCGGGGGCCGTAGGTTTCACTAGTGGCTTCTCTCGAGAAAAATAGCAAATGGTGGGTAAACAAATTACTATTGGGCAATTGATAGAACTTCAAATAATCATGAAGATATCCAGGCAATGATCATTATATAGGCATCACATCCAAGATTAGTAGACCGACTCCTGCCTGCATCTACTACTATTACTCCACACATCGACCGCTATCCAGCATGCATCTAGTGTATTAAGTTCGTGGAAAAATGGAGTAATGCAATAAGAACGATGACATGATGTAGATAAGATCTATATATGCAGAGATAGACCCCATCGTTTTATCCTTAGTAGCAATGATACATACGTGTCGGTTCCCCTTCTGTCACTGGGATCAAGCACCATAAGATCGAACCCGCTACAAAGCACCTCTTCCCACTGCAAGATAAATAGATCAAGTTGGCCAAACAAAACCCAAATATCGGAGAAGAAATACGAGGCTATATGCATATAAGAGATCAAAGAAACTCAAATAACTTTCATGGATATAAAAAGATAGATCTGATCATAAACTCAAAGTTCATCGGATCCCAACAAACACACAGCAAAAAGAGTTACATCATATGGATCTCCAAGAGATCATTGTATTGAGAATTCAGCGAGAGAGAGGAAGCCATGTAGCTACTAACTACGGACCCGAAGGTCTACAAAGAACTACTCACGCATCATCAGAGAGGCACCAATGGAAGTGGTGAACCCCTCCGTGATGGTGTCTAGATTGGATCTGGTGGTTCTGGACTCTGCGGCGGCTGGAATTGATTTTCGTCGACTCCCCTAGAGTTTCTGGAATATTGGGGTACTTATAGAGCAAAGAAGCGGTCCGGGGGGCACCCGAGGTGGGCACAACCCACCAGGGCGTGCCTGGGCCCCATTAGGTGTCTTTTGGTCCATAAAAATTCTCCATAAAGTTTTGTTGCATTTGGACTCCGTTTGGTATTGATTTCCTGCGATGTAAAAACATGCAGAAAACAACAACTGGCACTTGGCACTATGTCAATAGGTTAGTACCAAAAAATGATATAAAATGACTATAAAATGATTATAAAATATCCAAGATTGATAATATAACAGCATGGAACAATAAAAAATTATAGATACGTTGGAGACATATCAGCGAAGCGAAAGTTCTGGGTTAAATCTAGGTTTTTATTGGATTTATAGGAATTTTTTGCATCGTTTTCACGTCAATGGGGCCCAGAAGGAAGTGACAAGCTCAGTAGGCCCTCCCTACCCCCGAGGGCGCACCTACCAGGCTTTCCACATCCTCGTGGCTCTTCTGGTCCTTCCACGAAGGTTTAGGGGTCTCTTTTGGCCCATAAAAAATCACCATAAATTTTCAGCCCATTCCGAGAACTTTTATTTCTGCATAAAAAACACCAAGGTAGTTCTGCTGAAAACATGAGTACGGGTTAGTTCTAATAAAATCATTCCAAAACCATATAAAATTATAAACATGGCATGAATACTTCATAAATTATAGATACGTTGGAGACGTACCATAGAGCTGGCATGATATTTGTGGCTTAACCACCGTTCATCATTATTATACATGTTATGGTAGATTATTGCACATCTTGGTACATTGCCAGATGGATTCATATAGAGTCATATTGTCTCAGTTATCGAGTTGTAAGTAAAAGTGTGATCATCATCATTATTAGAGCATTGTTCCAGTGATGAAAGGATGATGGAGACTATGATTCCCCCACAAGTCGGGATGAGACTCCCGACGAAAAAAGAGAGGCCAGAAGAGCCCAACAAAAAAATGAGAGAAAATAGAGAGGGGGCAATGTTACTATCCTTTTACACACTTCTGCTTCAGAGTAGCACCATGTTCTTCATATAGAGAGTCTTCTGAGTTGTCACTTTTAGATACTAGTGGAATTTTTATTATAGAACTTGGCTTGTATATTCCGATGATGGGCTTCCTCAAATGCCCGAGGCCTTCATGAGCAAGCCGGTTGGATGCACACCCACTTAGTTTCTGTTGAGCTTTCATACACTTATAACTCTCAGTGCATCTGTTGCATGGCAATCCCTCCTCCTCGCATTGGTATCGATTGATGGGCATCTCCGTAGCCCATTGATTAGCCATGTCGATGCGAGACTTTCTTCCTTTTTTGACTTCCCTTATTAATCTCTATCACCGCATTCTATTCCACCTATAGTGCTATATCCATGCCTCACACTCATGTATTGCGTGTGGTTAAAAAAGCTGAAGCGCGTAAGAAGTGTGATCCAATTGCTTGGTTTGACACCATGGTGCTCATGATTTATATTTATGCGGTGAAGGCGGAGTCATGCCATGCTAAAATGATAAAATCAATGGGGATAACATTCGTTAAGGATCGTATATTTCGAAATATTAATGATTATGCTTCTTATATTCATGGATATTATTATGTTCATATTGTTGCTTCATCATTTCTCAATAATTATACCGTAAAGAGATTACATGATACACATGTTCGGTAGCATTTCACATAAAAAATTCTGTTTTTATCATCTACCTGCTCGAGGACGAGCATGAATTAAGGTTGGGGATGCTTGATATGTATCCAATGTATCTATAATTTTTGATTGTTTCATGTTATTATATTATCAATCTTGGACGCTTTATATGCATTTTTATGCTATTTTATATCATTTTTTTGGGGACTAACATGTTAACCTAGTGCCTAGTGCGAGTTCCTATTTTTTGCTTGTTTTTGGCTTTTCAGAAAATCAATATCAAACGAAGTCCAAACACGATGAAACTTTATGGTGATTTTTTTCTAGACCAGAAGGGACCTTAGAAGGTTTGGGAAGAGGCCAAAAGACCTACGGGAGATCCACAAGGTCAGAGGGCGCACCCTGGGGGGTAGGATGCGCCCCCTAAGCTCGTGGGCCCCACGTAGCTCTGTTTGACCTAATTCCACCTCTTTGAATTCACATATATTCTCAAACCAATAGAGAGCCACTCGAAACACTTTGTTCACGGCCGCAAGCTTTTGTTCTTCCGTGATCCCATATGGAGGCCTTTCCGGTACTCTGCCTGAGGGGGAATCAATCATGGAGGGCTTCTGCATCATCCTTGTTTCCTTCCTATGATGCGTGAGTAGTTCACCATAGATCTACAGGTCCATAGCTAGTAGCTAGATGACTTCTTATCTCTCTTTGATCTTCAATACAATGTTCTCCTCGATCTTCTTGGAGTTCTATCCAATGTAATCTTATTTTGCGGTGTGTTTGTTGGGATCCGATGAATCGTGGGATTATGATTAGATTATTCATTGGAAGTAATTGAGTCTTTTCTAAACTTTATTATGCATGATTGTTATAGCTTTGTATTTCTCTCTGATCTATCCGTTTGGTTTGGCCAACTAGATTGATTTATCTTCACTGGGAGAGGTGCTTTGTAATGGGTGCAATTTTGCGGTGTCCTAACCCAGTGACAAAAGGGGTAGCGAGGCACGTATTGTATTGTTGCTATTAAGGGTAAAATGATGGGGTTTAATCATATTGCTTGAGTTTACTTTGTCTACATCATGTCATCTTTCTTAAGGTGTTACTCTGTTTGTCATGAACTTAATACCATAGATGCATGCTGGATAGCGGTCGATTGGTGGAGTAATAGCAGTAGATGCAGGCAGGAGTCGGTCTACTTGTCGCGAACATGATGCCTATATACATGATCATTGCCATGAATACATCATAACTATGTGCTTTTCTATCAATTGCCCAATAGTAATTTGTTTACCCACAGTACGCTATGTGTTCGACAGAGAAGCCTCAAGTGAAAACTATGGCCCCCGGATCTACTTTTATCATATTACTAAAACCAAAAATACCTTGCTGCGATTTTATACTTCTTATATATTTTAATTTTATCTGTCTATCACTACCAGAATTAATCCTTACAAATAAAGAGTTCAAGGGGATTGACAAGCCTCTTGCCCGTGTTGGGTGCGAGTATTTACTTTTGTGTGTGCAGGTGTTGAAGATGAGAATTTGTGTGGTTCTCCTACTGGTTCGATAACCTTGGTTATCACTGAGGGAAATATTTATATGTACTGTACTGCTTCACCCCTCCTCTTTGGGGAAAATCCCAACACAATTAACAAGTAGCATGTACTCTATCATTGCTAAAATTTATATTGACCAATATAAGCCATAGAAGCAAACTATGCGTTGAAAACAGAATCTATCAAAATAGAACACCCTGTAATGATCTGAACAAAAACCATACTTCTGTAACTCTAAACATTCTGAACAAATAGGGCAATGTAGGAAATTTGCATAGCAGTACCGTGTAGAATATTCATAATTTTTTCTTGTTCCAGTAAATTATGTAAATTGATGCACCAGACGCTTAACTTTTTGTTTTTGCACAGAACCAAATAAACAAGTATCCACACTATCCCAAAGGCTTTACTTGGCACATTATTGAAATAAAAGGTATAAAACATGATTACTATAGTAGCTTAATCATGTGAGCACACAAAAAGAGTAGGGATAATTATTGGATTGTCTCCCAACAAGCGCTTTTCTTTATAGCCTTTTTAGCTAGGCATGATGATTTTAATGATGCTCTCATAGAAGTAAAATATTTAAACATAAGGGAGCATCATGAAGCATATGACAAGCACATTTAAGTCTAACCCATTTCCTATGCATAGGGATTTTGTACGCGAACAATTTATTGGAACAAGAATCAACTAGCATAGGAAGGCAAAACAAACATAACTTCAAAATTTTCAACACATAAAGAGGAAACTTGGTATTATTGCAATACCTACAAGCATGTTCCTCTATCATAATAATTTTCAGTGCCAACATGAATGAATTTAACAATATAACTATCACATAAAGCATTCTTTCCACGATCCACTAGCATAGATATTTTATTACTCTCCATGTAAGCAAATTCATTCTCATCAATAGTTGTGGGAGTAAACTCAACAGAATAACTATCATGAGATACGTGATTTACATAATCAATTTCGACATTAAAATGATGATGACAAGTTTCATGGTTATCATTATTATTTATATCATAAGTGTCATCACAATAATCATCATATATAACACTCATCATAATCAAATAAAACCTCTTCCAAAATGGTGGAATCATCATTAAATAAAGTCATGCCATCTTCAAATCCACTTTTACCAATATTGTGAAAAGATTCGACACCCTCCCAACTAGTGGGGTCATTGTTACCTAGAGTTGACACTCTTCCAACCCACTTTTTCATCATTGTAATCATCATAAATAGGAGGCATGCTATCATCATAATAAGTTTGCTCATCAAAACTTGGGGGACTAAAAATATAATCTACATCAAATAATCCCCAAGCTTACGGCTTTGCATATCATTAGCATCATGGATATTCATAGAAAGCATACTAACAACATTGCAATCATGCTTATCATTCAATGATTTTATGCCAAACATTTTATTGAATTCTTCTTCTAACACTTTGGCACAATTTTCTGATCCATCATTTTCAAGGAAGACATTATAGAGATAACCAAATTGACACAACTTCATTTCCATTTTTATGGAATTTTCTTTTATAAACCAAACTAGTGAAAAACAATAAACTAAAATATTCAATTGCAAGATCTAAAGATATACCTTCAAGCACCGACCTCCCCGGCAATCGCGCCAGAAATATGCTTGATGTCTACTGCGCAACTTTTATTCTAGTAGACTTTGTTGGGCCTCCAAGTGCAGAGTTTTGTAGGACAACAAAAATTTCCCTTAAGTGGATGACCTAAGGTTTATCAAGTTGTGGGAAGTGTAGGATGAATATGGTCTCTCTCAAACAACCCTACAATCAAATACAAGAAATCTCTTGTGTGCCCAACACACCCAATACAATGGTAAATTATATAGGTGCACTAGTTCGGCGAAGAGAAGGTGATAGAAGTGTAGTATGGATAGTTTATATTGGTTTTTGTATCTGAAATAATAAAAACAACAAGGTAACAGTAGCAAACAATGAGCAAAATGGTACATCAATGCATAGAAACAAGGCCTAGGGTTCCTACTTTCACTAGGGCAATCTCTCAACGGTGCTAACATAATTGAATCATATATCAATCCCTCAATGTGTGACAAAGAATCACTCCAAAGTTAATAGAGGAAAAGGTATCCTATCTTTCGATGAGATGGTGGTTATCATTTTCGGTGGAGTAGACTTTGATGATCCGACTATGAACGTGCGAGGACGTCGCGGCTTAGCATTCGAGAAACCAACTCTAAGAGATTATTGACCACACTAGAGCACGATCAACCTGACCACGAAGGTCTATATCCTGCATACAAACAAAGAACAAGCAAGAAACTAAAATTGCAATCTGAATATGCGAATATAAGAGGAAAGCTTTATTAATGAAAGTGGGGTTATGTGACTTCTTGGTCTAGTCATATAACACAAATGAAGGACGCAAAGTTGCAACTATGGTGAACTTTTAATCTAAACAAAACCCAAGTCTAAACGGTGCCTTAAGGGCTATATTTATAGGGAAAAGGTTGGGATCTCGTCCACCCTTGGCAAGGTGGGACTAAAACACCTCCTGAGTCGTTTTCCCTCCAATACGAACTTTAAAACCGACCGATGTACTAATATTTCGATATTACATGGGACTGGGCCCAAAATAAGGTGGCGCAACACCTATAATAAGCTATGGACGAAATTATGAATATTCATCTTGTATATTTCATCCATGTGCTTGTATGTCATCATGGGTACTTCAAAGTGCTGAAAACTTCCCTAGAAACGTTGTTCTGGTTCCCTTTGCGCACGCCTTCATCTCGATGCTTGATCTTGCTCCAGTGTTTGTCCCTCTTGTCCATGCTAGGCCCTTCATTAGTAATCAACAAAAATGTTTCTATTTTAGGCAACATCATATTCTCATGAACATTTGAATCATTCCGAAGAAGCGAAAGCACCTGATAATTTAATTGGTGTGCGCGAGCTCTAGTAACTGGTCCAGTATGTATAGTAGCAGGGGTTGTGGGTGTAACTATGGTATTGATGTCCTCATCATCCTCTGCTTCTTGAAATGAAGTCGTCCTCGACGAAAGCTCATCTTCCTCACCCAAATAAGGATTGAAATATGCAATCTAAAAGTGGGACTATCCCCAAAATCTCCATGCAGGTCAAGTTTATATGCATTATCATTTATTTTCCTTAACACCTTATAAGGACCATCAGCACGTGGCATTAACTTTGACTTGCGCAAATTAGGAAACCTATCCTTACACAAATGTAACCAGACAAGATCTCCAGGTGCAGAGACAACATGTTTTCTACCCTTATCTCCAACAAGTTTATATTTAGCATTCCTACGCTCAGTGTTTTCCTTAGTTGACCCATGCATTTTTAAGATCAATTCAGCATGTTGTGTAGCATCAAAATTAACCTTCTCCGAAGATGGAAGAGGCAAAAAATCAATAGGTGCACGAGGTAGGAAACCATACACAACTTCAAAAGGGCACATCTTAGTAGTAGAATGGAGCGAGTGATTATAAGCAAATTCAATATGAGGCAAGCATTCTTCCCACATTTTCAGGTTATTCTTCAAAACAACCCTAAACATAGTAGACAATGTTCTATTGGCTACTTCAGTTTTCCCATCAGTTTGGGGGTGACATGTAGTACTAAAAAGCAGTTTAGTACGCACCTTAGCCCATAAACATCTCCAAAAGTGGCTAAGAAATTTAGTATGAAGATCTGAAACAATTGTAATTGGCACACCATGCAAGCGAATAATTTTGCGAAAGAACAAATCAACAACATTAGCAGCATCATCACTTTTATGACATGGTATAAAGTTTGCCATTTTCGAAAATATGCTATCCCTCCCCTTCTTCGTTCGAGGTAAACCTAAACAAAGTCCATAGATATATCCTCCCATGGAACACTAGGTACAGGTAAAGGCATATATAACCATGAGGATTGAGTCGTGACTTAGCTTTTTGACATGTAGTGCAGCGAGCAACAAAGCTCAACATCCCATCTCATCTTTGGCCAAAAGAAATGTGTAGAAAGTATGTCCTCCATCTTCTTCACACCAAAGTGTCCCATTAAACCTCCTCCATGCGCCTCCTACAACAACAAAAGACGAGCAAAGCTAGTTGGAATGGATAGCTTGTTAGCACGGAACACAAATACATCTTTAATGATGAACTAGTTCCATGTTCTTTTTTTCTTTACAGTTCTGCATTACATCTTTAAATTAAGTATCATGAACATATTGATCTTTGATGGTCTCCAAACCAAATATTTTAAAGTCAAGTTGAGAAAGCATAGTACAGCGACGAGACAATGCATCAGCAATAACATTTTGTTTACCTTCTTGTGTTTAATGACATAAGGAAAAATCTCAATGATTTCAACCCATTTAGCATGTCTACGGCTCAGTTTTTCTTGACTTTTAATATGTTTTAAAGATTCATGATCAGAATGTATAACAAATTCTTTGGGCCATAAATAATGTTGCCATGTTTCCAAAGTCTGAACAAGAGCATATAATTTCTTATCATAAGTAGAATAATTCAGACTAGGCCCACTCAATTTCTTAGAAAAGTATGAAACAAGTTTACTATGTAATAACACACCTCCTAATCCAATTCCACTAGCATCACATTCAAGCTCAAAAGTCTTATTAAGAACAAGAACTTGGAGTAAAGGAGCATGTGTTAACTTATCTTTCAAAACCATTAAGGCTTCGTCCTATGCGGTCCCCCAAACAAAAGGCACATCCTTCTTTGTAATCTCATTGAGAGGTGCTGCAATGGTGCTAAAATCTCGCACAAAATGCCTATAGAAACCAACGAGTCCAAGAAAACTCCTGACTTGTGTAACCATTTTGGGTTGCAGCCAACTCTCAATAGCTTCAATCTTGGCTTTATCAACTTCAATTCCCTGTGGAGTAACAACATAGCCAAGAAAAGATACTCGGTCGGTGCAAAAGGTGCACTTCCCAAGGTTACCAAACAAACATGCATCACGTAGAGCAATAAAAACAACACATAAATGTTCCAAATGTTCCTCCAAAGATCTGCTATAAATCAGTATATCATCAAAATAGACTACCACAAATTGTCCAATGAAAGCACGTAAAATTCCATTCATTAATCTCATGGAAGTGCTAGGTGTGCATGACTAACCACTCATATAAGCCAAACTTAGTTTTAAATGCACTTTTCCATTCATCTCCCAATATCATACGAATTTGATGGTATCCACTACACAAATCAACTTTGGAGGATATGGTAGAGTGATACGTCCATTTTGTATCATGCTTTTATATTGATATTTATTACATTATGGGCTGCTATTACACATTATGGTACAATATTACAAGGTTTACATCAAGAGTGAGAATGCCGGCAGCTGGAATTCTGGACCGGAAAGGAGCAAATCTGAGAGACCTATTCTGTACAACTCCAAAAGTCCTGAAAATTTACGGAGAATTATTTTGGAATATATAAAAATTATTGGGCGAAGAAAATACCAGAGGGGACCCACCAGGTGGCCACAAGCCTGGGGGCGCGCCCCTAGGGCTTGTGGGCCTCCTAGCAGGTCTTCGGTGCCCATCTTCTGCTATATGGATAGTTTTGATCTGGAAAAAATCATAAGGAAGCTTTCGGGATGAAGCGCCGCCGTCTCGAGGCAGAACCTGGGCAAAAGCAATCTAGGCCTTCTGTGGAGCTATTCTGCCGGGGAAACTTCCCTACTACAGGGGGAAATCGAAGCCATCGTCATGACCAACGATCCTCTCATCGAGAGGGGGTCAATCTCCATCAACATCTTCACCAAAACCATCTCCTCTCAAATCCTAGTTCATCTCTTGTATCCGATCTTTGTCTCCAAACCTCAGATTCGTACATGTGGGTTGCTAGTAGTGTTGATTACTCCTTGTAGTCGATGCTAGTTGGTTTATTCAGTGGATGATCATATGTTCAGATCCTTAATGATATTCAATACTCCTCTGATTATGAACATGAATATGCTTTGTGAGTAGTTACGTTCGTTCCCGAGGACATGGGAGAAGTCTTGTTATAAGTAATCATGTGAATTCGATATTCGTTCAATATTTTGATGAGATGTATGTTGTCTTTCCTCTAGTGGTGTTATGTGAACATCGACTACATGAAACTTCACCATGATTTGGGCCTAAGGGAAGGCATTGGGAAGTAATAAGTAGATGATGGGTTGCTAGAGTGACAGAAGCTTAAACCCTAGTTTGTGCGTTGCTTCGTAAGGGGCTGAATTGGATCCACATGTTTCATGCTATGGTTAGATTTATCTTAAGGAAATTTTTTGTTTTTGCCACTCTAGATTTTGCCAATTTTGCTTATGCCACTCTAAAATTTAACATCTCACTTTTGCCACTTTTAGTTTTCACTATGTATCGCAAATGCCACTCTGTCAGGTCAAGGCACATTTTGACCAAACGGAGTAGGTACAAGACCATATTGCCCTTGGTTTTTTGTTTTGCTTTTGCCACTCCAGTTTTCGTAGTCTGGAATTTTACTGATATCCGACAAAAACAACAGACCATTGGTTCGGCTGAGTTCATCTGCTAATAAGAAAAGAAATTTGCAAACAAATAAAGCAGCCACGCATCCATATGTTAATACATCTCTGATTCACTACACTTTCACACACATCATCAGGCACGCAAGGTAAAACACATACATATAAGCTGATATGCATCTCCGTCTCTCCAATTCAGCCGAATTGAACACAAATCAACATCAAGGATCAAGCACGCACTAAGCCCAACACATAGCATGCATCTCCGATTCACCATGTGTAGATCAAGTAGGGAGCACTGGAGATGCATCTAGGACATGGGAGCGCTGATTGGACATGCATCTAGCTCCACTCCCGCATCTAGGATAGATGGGAGCGCTGATTGGAGGCAGCGGCATGGACGCACGGGAGTACGTCGCAGCCATGGAGAAGAGCAATAGGAGATGGACGACGAGGCTTGCCCACGCAGTCGGTGCTGATGATGAGGCGGAGCTCTGGAGGCGCACATGCGGCATTGGAGACAAGATAGAGGCGCGCAGGCCCGTGGGCTCCCAGATCCCGGGTGTGGAGGGGCTACGTCTCCATCCGGGACGAAAGGAGGTAGGTGAGGTGGGTCATTGCCATCGCTTGGGCACGAGGAGAGCGGCGCGGTGCGAGGAGGTAGGCCTCGATGGCGGGGCTCCTCCACGAGGAGCGCAGCCGGCGCCCAGGAATCGCGCTCGACCAGCCGGCAGTTGCGGCAGGAGCCACGCTGGCCAGCAGGGGCAGAGCGCCGCGCCTCCGGCTGGAGGCGGCTAGCTGCGATGGGTGCGGAGACGATGACTGGAGATGGCGACGTGGTGGCCGGATTTGGTGGCGGTGACCAGGTGCGGTTATGTGCTGCGGGCAGGTCAGCTCAGGATGAGTATGTGTATAGATTAGGGCCCGGGTCACTTCCAAAGTGGACCCACAAGTCAGTAGGGGCAACTTATGTCATTTTTACAAAAACTGGCAGGTTTTTTCCTGGTCAACTGGGTAGAAGAAACGGTCAACTCACGGAAGTGTAACAGAGTGGCATTTGTGATACATTGTCAAAAGCTAAGAGTGGTAAAAGTGATCTGTCAAAATTTAGAGTGGCATAAACAAAATTGGCAAAATCTAGACTGGCAAAAACAAAATTTTCCCTTATCTTAATTCTTCTTTCATAGTTGCGGATGCTTGCGAGAGGGGTTAATCATAAGTGGGAGGCTTGTTCAAGTAAGAACAACACCCAAGCACCGGTCCACCCACATATAAAATTATCAAAGTAACGAACGCGAATCATATGAGCATGATGAAAACTAACTTGACAATAATTCCCATGTGTCCTCGGGAGCGCTTTGCTTTATATAAGAGTTTGTCCAGGCTTGTCCTTTGCTACAAAAAGGATTGGGCCACCTTTCTGCACCTTAGTCACACTTGTTACTTGTTACCTGTTACGAATTATCTTATCACACAATTATCTGTTATTGATAATTTCAGTGTTTGTAGAGAATACCTTGCCGAAAACCGCTTGTCATTTCCTTCTGCTCCTCATTGGGTTCGACACCCTTACTTATCGAAAGGACTACGATAGATACCCTATACTTGTGGGTCATCAGCACTCTTTTCTGGCGCCTTGCCGGGGAGTAAAGCGCCTTTGGTGAGTGGAATTTGGTAAGGAAACATTTATATTACATGCTGAAATTTACTGTCACTTGTCACTATGGAAAATAATCCTTTGAGGGGCTTGTTCGGGGTATCTTCACCCCGACCGGTAGAGTAAGAAGTTTCTCCTCAACCTACTGAACCTACTGAAAATATTTATTATGAAATTCCTTCAGGTATGATAGAGAAACTGCTAGCTAATCCTTATGCAGGCGATGGAACACTACATCCTGATATGCATCTAATCTATGTGGATGAAGTTTGTGGATTATTTAAGCTTGCAGGTTTGCCCGAGGATGATGTCAAGAAGAAGGCCTTCCCTTTATTTTTAAAGGGAAAGGCATTGACATGGTATAGGCTATGTGATGATATTGGAGCTTGGAACTACAACCGATTGAAATTGGAATTTCATCAGAAGTTTTATCCTATGCATCTGGTTCATCGTGATCAGAATTATATATATAATTTTTGGCCTCATGAAGGAGAAAGTATCGCTCAAGCTTTGGTGAGGCTTAAGTCAATGCTATATTCATGCCCCAATCATGAGCTCTCAAGAGAAATTATTATTCAGAATTTTTATGCTCGGCTTTCTTGTAATGATCAATCCATGCTACTTCTTGTACTGGTTCTTTTATGAAGAAGACTATTGAATTCAAATGGGATTTATTGGAAAGAATTAAACGCAACTCTGAAGATTGGGAACTCGACGAAGGTAAGGAATCAGGTATAAACCTTAAGTTTGATTGTGTTAACACCTTTATGGATACCGATGTTTTTCGTGAATTTAGCACTAAATATGGACTAGACTCTGAGATAGTAGCTTCTTTCTGTGAATCATTTTCTACTCATGTTGATCTCCCCAAGGAGAAGTGGTTTAAATATCATCCTCCCATTGAAGTAAAAGTAGTAGAACCTATTAAAGTTGACGAAGAAACTATTACTTATAATGTTGATCCTGTTATTCCTACTGCTTATATTGAGAAACCACCTTTCCCTATTAGGATAAAAGATCTTGCTAAAGGTTCAACTGTGGTTCGTCAGAGTTATACTAGAACACCTACACCCCCTAAACAAATTAAAGTTAAACCTAGTATTGCTATGGTTAAAGATCTCTTGGTCGATAATATTGACGGGCATGTTATTTATTTCTGTGATGAAGCTCCTGGAATTGCTAGACCCGATAATAAAGATAAACATAGGCCTGTTGTTGGCATGCCTGTTGTTCCTGTTAAAATAGGAGATCATTGTTACCATGGCTTATGTGATTTGGGTGCTAGTGTGAGTGCAATTCCCTTTACCTTATATCAAGAAATAATGAATGATATTGCACCTGCTGAGATAGAAGATATTGATGTTACTATTAAGCTTGCTAATAGAGATACTATATCACCAATTGGGATTGTTAGATATGTTGAAGTCTTGTGTGGGAAAATAAAATACCCTACTGATTTTCTTGTTCTTGGTTCCCCACAAGATGATTTTTTCCCATTATATTTGGTAGACCTTTCTTCAATGCTGTTAATGCTAAGATAGATTGCGAGAAAGAAACGATTAGTGTAAGTTTTGGGGATGTGTCTCATTATTTTAATTTCTCCTAATTTCGTAGACAACCCCATGATAAAGAATTGCCTAGTAAAGATAAAATTATTGGTCTTGTTTCTATTGTCGTGCCTCCTACTGATCCTTTAGAACAATATTTGCTAGATCATGAAAACGATATGTTCATGAATGAAAGAAAGGAATTAGATGAAATATTCTTTAAATAGATGCATGTTTGAAACACAATTTGCCTGTTGAGACTCTTGGAGATCCTCTACCACCCAAGAGTGATCATGTGTTTGATCTTAAGCAATTACCAGATACATTGAAATATGCTTATCTTGATGAAAATAAGATATATCATGTTATTATTAGTGCTAACCTTTCAGACTACGAAGAAAAGAAATTGTTGAAAACTCTGAAGAAGCACCATGCCACTATTGGATATACTCTTGATGATCTTAAGGGCATCAGTCCCACTCTATGTCAGCACAGAATTAATATGGAGCCCGACGCTAAACCGGTTGTTGATCATCAGCGACGGTTAAATCCTAAGATGAAGGAAGTGGCAAGAAATGAAATACTAAAGCTTCTGGAAGCAGGTATAATTTATCCTATTGCTGATAGTAGATGGGTAAGTCCTGTTCGTTGTGCCCCTAAGCAGGGAGGTATTACTGTTGTTCCTAATGATAAGAATGAATTGATCCCACAAAGAATTCTTGCAGGTTACAAAATGGTAATTGATTTTTGCAAATTAAACAAAGCTACTAGGAAAGATCATTACCCTCTACCTTTTATTGATCAAATGCTAGAAAGACTATCAAAACATACACACTTTTGCTTTCTTGATGGTTATTCTGGTTTTTCTCAAATACCTGTGTCACAAGAGGATTAAGAAAAAAACTACTTTTACTTGCCCTTTCGGCACCTTTGCTTATATATGTATGCCTTTTGGTTTATGCAATTCACCTACTACCTTTCAAAGATGTATGACTACTGTATTCTCTGAGTTTTGTGAAAAGATTGTTGAGGTTTTCATGGATGATTTCTCCATTTATGGAACTTCTTTTGATGATTGCTTAAGTAACCTTGATCGAGTTTTGCAGAGATGTGAAGAAACTAATCTTGTCTTGAATTGGGAGAAGTGCCACTTTATGGTTAATGAAGGTATTGTCTTGGGGCATAAAATCTCCGAAAGAGGCATTGAAGTTGATAAAGCTAAAGTTGATGCTATTGAAAAAAATGTCGCGTCCTAAAGATGTGAAAGGTATAAGAAGTTTCCTTGGTCATGCTGGTTTCTATAGGAGATTTATTAAAGACTTCTCTAAAATTTCTAGGCCTCTTACTAATCTTTTGCAAAAAGATGTCCCATTTGTTTCTGATGATGATTGTGTAGAAGCCTTTGAAATACTTAAGAAAGCCTTGATTTCTACACCTATTGTTCAACCACCTGATTGGAACTTACCCTTTGAAATTATGTGTGATGCTAGTGATTATGATGTAGGTGTTGTTCTAGGACAAAGAGTTGATAAGAAATTGAATGTTATTCATTATGCTAGTATAACTCTAGACGGTGTTCAAAGAAATTATGCTACTACTGAAAAAGAATTTCTAGCAGTTGTCTTTGCTTGTGATAAGTTCAGATCTTATATTGTTGATTCCAAAGTAACTATTTACACTGATCATGCTGCTATTAAATACCTTATGGAAAAAAAGATGCTAAACCTAGACTTATAAGATGGGTCCTCCTGTTACAAGAATTTGATTTGCACATTATTGATAGAAAGGGAGCTGAGAACCCCGTAGCACACAACTTGTCTAGGTTAGAAAATGTTCTTGATGATCCATTGCCTATTGATGATAGCTTCCCTGATGAACAATTAGCTATCATAAATGCTTCTCATAGTACTCCATGGTATGCTGATTGTGCTAATTACATTGTTTCTAAATTTATACCACCTAGTTTTACATACCAGCAAAAGAAAAAGTTTTTCTATGATTTAAGACATTACTTTTGGGATGACCCACACCTTTATAAATAAGGAGTAGATGGTGTTATTAGACGTTGTGTACCTGAGCATGAACAGGAATAGATGCTACACAAGTGTCACTCTGAGGCCTACGAAGGACACCATGCTGGAGATAGAACTATTCCAGTAAGTTTGTCTTGTCTTGTGATGAATGTCAAAGAATTGGTAATATTAGTAGACGTCAGGAAATGCCTATGAATTATTCACTTGTTATTGAACCATTCGATGTTCGGGGTTTTGATTATATGGGACCTTTTCCTTCCTCTAATGGGTATACACATATTTTAGTTGCTGTTGATTACGTTACTAAGTGGGTAGAAGCTATTCCAACTAGTAGTGCTGATCATAACACTTCTATTAAAATGCTTAAAGAAGTTATTTTTCCGAGGTTTGGAGTCCCTAGATATTTAATGACTGATGGTGGTTCACACTTAATTCATGGTGCTTTCCGTAAATCGCTTGCTAAATATGATGTTAACCATAGAATTGCATATCCATACCATCCTCAGTCTAGTGGTCAAGTAGAATTGAGCAATAGAGAAATTAAATTGATCTTGCAAAAGACTGTTAATAGATCTAGAAATAATTGGTCTAAGAAACTTGATGATGCATTATGGGCTTATAGAACTGCTTATAAAAACCCTATGGGTATGTCTCCATATAAAATGGTTTATGGAAAAAGCATGTCACTTACCACTAGAACTAGAACATAAAGCATATTGGGCAATTAAATAGCTCAACTATGATTTCAAACTTGCCGGTGAGAAGATGTTATTTGACATTAGCTCACTTGATGAATGAAGAACCCAAGCCTATGAAAATGCCAAGTTGTTTAAACAAAAGGTTAAAAGATGGCATGACAAAAGGATACAAAAGCGTGGATTTAATGTAGGTGACCATGTCTTGCTATACAACTCTCATTTAAGATTTTTTTGCAGGAAAGCTTCTCTCTAAATGGGAAGGTCCTTACATTATCGAGGAGGTTTGTTGTTCTGGTACCATCAAGATCAACAACGCTGAAGGCACTAACTCGAAGGTGGTGAACGAGCAAAGAATCAAACATTATATCTCAGGTAATACAATGTCGAAACCAATATTATTAATACCATAGCACCGGAGGAGTACATAAGGGAGATCTACCAGAACGTTTCAGACTCCAAAAAGGAATAGGTATGTGGTACGGTAAGTAAACCGACTCCAAAACTTTTCCAATGGCAAATTTACTCCGTTTTGGAATATTTAAAAATTAGGAAAATAAAGTCCAAATAGTGCACGAGGAGGCGACAAGCCTTGGGGGCGCGCCCTACCCCCTGGGCGTGCCTGCCTGGCTTGTGGCCACCTCGTGTGCCCTACGGACTCTGTTTTCTTGTAGTATACTCCTTTTGGTCGGTAAAATTTCATTATATAATCTCCTGAAGGTTTTGACCACCGTACCACAGCAAAATGATCTGTTCTTGTATTTAGCTATTCCTGCAGCAGATTTGGAGCAAGATGTCTTCGCAAGAGTCGGTCGGGGAGAGTCGTGTCTCTCACCCGATGCCTGACCCAAGACCATACAGCGAAGCTGACCACATTGGGTGGTCGACGGAGGAAGACATGGACGCTGACCTGAAGAGAGTAGATGCCATGGAGGAGGATCAATAAGTTACTTCACACCTTCAACCCGAAGCCATACTGGAGGAAATCCAGAGCTCAGCAATACCGAAATCGGTCATACCTCCCAATGCTAGGTTTCTCTCTTATGATAACATGAAAAAGGGTGTCGCTTTTTCCCCCGCGGCCAGGAAGCATCCATGGGTGATCGGAGCTCTAGCAGTCACAGGCAAACTCCGTAAGGAAATAATGGATCTCAAATAGCAAGTCAATAGGCTTGAGGAAGAAAATCGCATCCTGAAGGGAATTATCGCCAAGAAGATCCACTACAGGAATCAGCTGATTTGTCGTCTGCAATGGCAGACGGCAAAGGACCAGAAAGCTGACGGCAAACCTGCCCGGCACTGTAAGTTACGGTAAATAGTTGCTTTGCCGTCTGTTTTCGCACAACGGACGACAAAGACCCCTTTGCCGTTGGTGGTAGACGGCAAAGAAGGTGGACAACAAAGAACTAACGTTAGCCACGTTAGGTGGCTAACGGGAGGCTTTGCTGTCTGTTAGCAGATGGCAAACAGGCCCTCCCCTTTGCCAGCTGCCATCTGATGTCACTACACGCGTCATGCCCTCCCCGCTATTCGTCAGCTGCCACGGACGGCAAACCGCCCCAGCCTTTGCCGTCTGCCACAGACGGCAAAGTCACCAAATGAGTCAGCTCCTAGGTTGCACAAGTTGCTGCGACGTGGCCTCTTTGCCGTCTATGACAGACGACAAAGAGCCCTTTGTCGTCGGTGGCAGACGGCAAAGAGCCTGCATCGCCTCTTTTTATTCTGTTTTTTCTTATATCCAAGCATTTTCACAGCAAATATATGAGACATATATATATACACACACTACTGCAGGATGGTCCAAACGCGATACTACGATCAGACACCCTTCGACGTAACTATGTTCGATGCCATAATCGCAAACGGTGGTGTAAAAAACCCGTCAAAAAGGTGCAAAGCATTTGCGATGACGGATGCATCAAACACGGTTCAGAATTTAGTTGCGTGTGCGATGCAGGGCATACGGGTCTACTACACAACCTTCTTCTTGTAGACGTTGTTGGGCCTCAAGTGCAGAGGTTTGTAGGACAGTAGCAAATTTCTCTCAAGTGGATGACCTAAGGTTTATCAATCCGTGGTTGGCGTAGGATGAAGATGGTCTCTCTCAAACAACCCTGCAACCAAATAACAAAGAGTCTCTTGTGTCCCCGGCACACCCAATACAATGGTAAATTGTATAGGTGCACTAGTTCGGTGAAGAGATGGTGATACAAGTGCAATATGGATGGTAGATATAGTTTTGTGTAATCTAAAATTATAAAACAGCAAGGTAACAAGTAATAAAAGTGAGCAGAAACGGTATTGCAAGCTAGGAAACAAGACCTAGGGTTCATACTTTCACTAGTGCAAGTTCTCTCAACAATAATAACATAACTGGATCATATAACTATCCCTCAACATGCAACAAAGAGTCACTCCAAAGTCACTAATAGAGGAGAACAAACAAAGAGATTATTGTAGGGTACGAAACCACCTCAAAGTTATTCTTTCTGATCGATCTATTCAAGAGTCCGTAGTAAAATAACACGAAGCTATTCTTTCCGTTCGATCTATCCTAGAGTTCGTACTAGAATAACACCTTAAGACACAAATCAACCAAAACCCTAATGTCACCTAGATACTCCAATGTCACCTCAAGTATCCGTGGGTATGATTATACGATATGCATCAGACAATCTCAGATTCATCTATTCAACCAACACAAAGTACTTCAAAAAGTGCCCCAAAGTTTCTACCGGAGAGTCAAGACGAAAACGTGTGCCAACCCCTATGCATAAGTTCACAAGGTCACTGAACCCGCAAGTTGATCACCAAAACATACATCAAGTAGATCACGTGAATATCCCATTGTCACCACAGATAAGCACATGCAAGACATACATCAAGTGTTCTCAAATCCTTAAAGACTCAATCCGATAAGATAACTTCAAAGGGAAAACTCAATCCATTACAAGAGAGTAGAGGGGGAGAAACATCATAAGATCCAACTATAATAGCAAAGCTCGCGATACATCAAGATCGTGCTGAATCAAGAACACGAGAGAGAAAGATCAAACACATAGCTACTGGTACATACCCTCAGCCCTGAGGATGAACTACTCCCTCCTCGTCATGGAGAGCGCTGGGATGATGAAGATGGCCACCGGTGATGATTCCCCCCTCCGGCAGGGTGCCGGAATAGGGTCCCGATTGGTTTTTGGTGGCTACAGAGGCTTGTGGCGGTGGAACTCCCGATCTAGGTTTCTTTCTGGGGGTTTGTGTATTTATAGGAATTTTTGGCGTCTGTCTCACGTCAGGTGGGTCTCCGAGTCGTCCACAAGGCAGGGGGCGCGCCTAGGGGGTAGGGCGCGCCCTCCACCCTCGTGGACGGCCCGGGACTCTTCTGGCCCAACTATTTTACTCCGGGGGCTTCTTTTGGTCCATAAAAAATCATCAAAAATTGGCACATCAACTGGACTCCGTTTGGTATTCCTTTTCTGTAAAACTCAAAAACTAGGAAAAAAAACATAAACTGGCACTGGGCTCTAGGTTAATAGGTTAGTCCCAAAAATCATATAAAATAGCATATAAAACATCCTAGATGGATAATATAATAGCATTGAACAATAAAAATTATAGATACATTGGAGACGTATCAAGCATCCCCAAGCTTAATTACTTCTCGTCCTCGAATAGGTAAATGATAAAAACAGAATTTTTGATGTGGAATGCTACCTAACATATTTATCAATGTAATCTTCTTTATTGTGGCAAGAATATTCAGATCCATAAGATTCAAAATAAAAGTTTATTATTGACATGAAAATAATAATACTTCAAACATACTAACAAACCAATCATGTCTTCTCAAAATAACATGGCCAAAGAAAGTTATTCCTATAAAATCATATAGTCTGGCTATGCTCTATCTTCATCACACAAAATATTTAAATCATGCACAACCCCGATGACAAGCCAAGCAATTGTTTCGTACTTTTGATGTTTTCAAACTTTTTCAATCTTCACGCAATACATGAGCGTGAGCCATGGATATAGCACTATAGGTGGAATAGAATGGTGGTTGTGGAGAAGACAAAAAGGTAGAAGATAGTCTCACATCAACTAGGCATATCAACGGGCTATGGAGATGACCATCAATAGATATCAATGTGAGTGAGTAGGGATTGCCATGCAACGGATGCACTAGAGCTATAAGTGTATGAAAGCTCAAATAGAAACTAAGTGGGTGTAACATCCCAAAATTCTAAATTTTGGAATGTTATATTAAATAAATAGTTTTGATTGATTGTTTGATTGTGGTGTGGTTGCTTGTGTGAAATTCAGTGAAATTTGAAACTTTTTGAAAGTTAAATGAGAGGGAATAAAAGGACTTTCCCAAACTTTCATCTTACATTTATGATCTCCTTGAATTCAAATTTATTTCATCACAAAACCCTAGAGTGAAGATGATATGACTTCTTCCATTTAATTAAATGAAACAGGGTTTTGAAAAGATTTGAATTCCGTTTGGAAATATTCCAAATTCAGAAACTTTATGCAACTCAATGAGTTTCATGAGAGAAGATAAAATGACTTCTTCAAATGCTAAGAAAGAGAGTTGGAAGTTTCAAAGAATCAAATTGAAAGTCCTTTGGTAGGTATTTTGAAACCCACTTTCAATTTAGGAGTTATTTGATTTTTATTCAAATTATTTTTCTCCAAAATAAAATATATGGAAAATAGGGTAAAATTATTCCCTACAGTAGAAAAGTGGAGAAAAATGAGTTTGAAATCATTTTGGTATTTTAAAATATTTTATTTGGTTTTTAAATGAACCAGTAGTAATGTTTGCTTTATTTAACTTTTTGTGGAATTTAGTTGCCGCTGAAAAGAATGTTCATGTATTAGAAAATCTTTTTCTGCAAATTACGATATATAATATACCTATAAAAAAGTTTTATTTTATTTTCGTTATTCAGTTTTCTTTTTCTGTTTTTATTTAAAAAAATAGTATGCGTACACCCTAACTATATGTCGCCCACATGCGCAGCGTAGTGGCAGCGGCGCCCCATTTTTTCCTACATGGGCCAGGCCCAGCGAGCAATTTCCTTCTCAGTTTTTTTTCTCTTTCTTTTTCCTTTGGCCGAATAAAAAAAAACTACAGCGTGCGCGCGGCCGACCCGTGGTGCTTTTTAGCCCATGTGATTCCCTTCGTTTTATTTGTCGTCTTAGTCCCACATTCCCTAGCCTTTGACCCCTAAACCTCTTTTCCATCTATAAATATAGACCCACAGAGCCTCCAAAAATCATCTGATTCGGGTTAAATCAATATTTTGGTTTGACTAGATTCACTAAAAATATATATATTTCTTCTCTCCGGCGGGACTTCGACTTTTGGAAGTTGTCTCCTTTCTCCGAAGTCGTCTTTTCTCTATCTTATAAAGGTAGCTTTTTCGTATTTTTTATATATACTTTCGTAGCTTATTATTTCTAGATTAGTACGATAGGCGTAGAAATCTTATAGCAATAGCTCTTTTCTTTCATAAAACAGTTTGACCCTGATTTTTCAAATAGTCATAAAGTTTTACTCGTTCATCCAAATTAGGCGAAACCAACGCCAACATTTTCGTCTTGATTCCACCTATCTAGTGAATCTACCAAATAAACTTTTTGCAACTTTCAAATTTCGAAATTTGTTCAGATTCATATTCAAACTTCTTTTGATCATATCTTTTTACCCGTAGCTCCGTTTCCGATGAACCCAACTGCATCGGATTCGTATTGAAGTAATCATTTCGTTCGCACAATCAGTGTCATCTTTCTAACATATAATTTTGGTCCTAGCCAGTTACTCTACTAGTCCACCAAAGAGTTGTTACACAACTTTCTAAGCAGATTCAATGCTATGTTGAATTACTTGATCCGTTATTTTCAATCTAGTAATTCTTTTTCCTACATATTCATATTGACTTCCTACATCCAGTAGCATCATTAGTTTCAACTTTTGATCTTTTCAAATTTAAACGATGTGTAGTGCCTTTTCAATTGATTCCTTTTTCAAATTGAATCCCTAGGCGTAATCTAACATCTTGAGCCATCACCATACTTTTCCACAGAAATTAGGATCTGATCTTGCAAAATAATTTGATTTGGTTCTTTTGGATTTTTTGCAATGTTTCTTTGCCTTTTCTTTTGGATCTTTTAGTGATTGCTTATGTGTGGTTATAATTGCTTGCTCACGATAGATTGAACGGAGTGTGACGAGTAGAACTATCGGGAATTATGAGTGCGAAGAATCTTCATCAATGGTACAAGGCAAGTTCACACTTTGATCATACTTTTCATACCTAGTTTTTATGCATTAGTTCACCCTTACAAATTTGATTGAGTAGGGTTGCGAATTGGGGCATTGCTATGTAGTTTATGAGGTAGGAACCTATTACCATTGATCACCCTGGGATTATAAGTTATGCTCTTATTGCTTAGCCATGCTCGTAGACGTGGATTGGTATGTGAGATTCATGCAAGATGAGAGAGATAAAATATTTAAGGGTAACTTTAAGGTGGCTACTTCAATACACATCTGGGTGGAATGGTTGGGGCACCCTGGGGATACCAGTGGCTTGCGCTGGCACCTGGGGAATCCAGTTTTGTCTTAGGAGATCCCGGCGGACCCGTGTGATCATCCTATGGAATGCCACCCGGGCTCAAAGGGATCATAAGATTATTCATGCTAGAAACTTCCGTGTGTACCCACAAGCCATTATGGGCTCTGGCATAGTTGAGTAAGTTGTGGGAAACCTTTCCATGATCGGCTAGCAAATCTAGGGGATTGTAGGTGTACCGGCCTATCTATCAGTTAAGGGGACCTCTTTAGAAAGACTGTGTCTCGATCATCCGGTTCTCAAACATCACGCAGTGTGAGAAATTTAACGGAGGAGATCGAGTCTTGTGGGGAAAAGTGCGCAAACCTCTGCAGAGTGTACAAACAAATCATGAGTTGCCGTGTCCCCGGTTATGGACAATTTGAGTATCTGGTATTTGAATTATTTGTCATTCTCATCACTCTATTTAATGAAATTGTTGGGTTATTAATGATTTGGTGATTTTTGGGATTGAGTTGGGGTTACCTTCTCAATATGGGTAATTTAACTTAGTAGTAAATAAAGTTTATTCCTTTGTTGTAGGGAAAAATTGGCTTTATGATAAATTAAACTTAGAGCCTCTACCAGCCAAATATGCATATAGAAGTAGTTATTATTCATCATTATCCTATGGCGTGAATTTACCAGTACATTCAATGTACTGACCTACGTGGCGGCAATGTCTCATGTTGCAGGAATCTTACGACGAGTAAGTGATACATTAGGGTTATGATGTCTACACTCAACTTTGTCGTTGGCGTTGTTGGGAACTCCACAACTTTGTTGTTACTTCCGCTATATGGATTGAGGTAATAGTATTTACAATACTTTATACATGTGATTTACCTCTGTTATAAATCCTCGAGTACTGTGTGTGTCAGCATACCAATCCAGGGATGACACTTAAGCACAGAGACTTCAATCCATTGGGATCGGGTCGCTACAAGATGGTATCAGAGCACATGTTGACTGTAGGACGTGACCCCTAGAAACTGGCAAACCCATAGGAAATGATTTCTCTAAAACTTTTTTTTTCAAAAGAGATCCCTTAACTCTCATCTTTTCTAAGCGTTACCAAGTATTTCCTCTCATCTCAAATAGTTAGACTATACCCTTTCCCTTTTTGACCACACGAAGATTCAGCTGATGAGACCACTCCGAGAAGATATCGGACAACTAAGACCACTTCAGAATGAAGAGGATTTTACCGAGCATTATAAGAATGGAAACTACAACGGTTGAAGACTCCGAGGACTAGGAGAATTTGAAGGCTCTGAAGAATTTCCAGATTGGTATGACCAAGGAAGGCTACCTCTATGGAACTTGTCAGACTACGAAAGCTGGCAATACCCGAGATCAAGGTGTGTCGGAGAAAGACCGGAACATAGAGCGTTAAAACTCAAAGTTTTTGTCAAGAAAACCCTAAGGCAGGAGATATCAACTATGGAATGATAGCTCATGGCAATGACAAGGGCAGAAACACGGCTATCCATGATGTTATTGCCCGCTTATGCTATTGTCACCGTGCTGAGTTAAGCATGCATTTCTTCGGAAGGATTGGATGACAAAAGGGCTAATGGAGCACCTATCAGCAAAAGATGAAGTTTTAACCTTAGCTGGTGTATCGCCAGGATCTGGAGTATTACATCAAGAAGTTTAGGGTGGACCTTTAGGAAGCCGTATTTGACAAGGAAGTATTTCATGAAGAACTCAGGACCCAAAAGCTGAAGTAGCCAAGCTGGAGGAGCAAAACCTGGAGATACCGGAGATTCGTCAGGAACCGAAGGATAGTAGGACCATGGTTCATGCCAAGGATGTTGAAACCCAAAAGTTTGGAACGCAACTCCAGAATATTAAAGGACGATACGAGAGACTTCGCGTCAACAAAGATGATCTAGCAAAAGAACTTGAGAAGGCAAGCACGATCGGAAGAACCCATCGGAGACATGAACAAGACTTGAAGAGTTTGGCGACTTTGAAGATTTATTGACCTTTAGGAGACCAAACCCCTGTCATATACCCATGTTAGATGCGACGATTGGGAGCTGTCATTTATTTGATGTTTTTCCGACAGCCACAAACAAAATCTGTCTTTTCAAAAACTATTGTTTGTATTGTGTGTATCCCTCTCTATCTCTCTTATCTCACCCCAAAACCCTTTGAGCCAATAGAGGATGAATGGAGATGAACTCACATTTCCAGGACTGATAAGTCAATTGGAGACGGACCGATGGATTCAGAACATGGAAGATCACATGAAGAACGACACTATAGCCGGAAAGGATATGCCCCAGCACGCTCTTTAATGCTTTGAAAGAGGTGATGCTACTTGGTGGAGGATGTACCAAACCATCAATGGATGACAAAGAGTAACCACTAGGGAAGAATTTAAGTTGACTCTGCTAAAGTCTCGGCTTGTGTCCAAGAAGTTGAAGCCTTATGGAAATGATATGAAGAAACCTTGTGCATGCAAGCTCTGTGGAGAAATAGGACACAACCATAAAGAACACAAGGATGAATGCCCTCATTGTGAAGGAAGTCACCCAGCTGAAGAATGCCCAACTAGGCAGATTACTTGTTTCTTGTGTGAAGGGACTACCCACTACCCTGCTCAGTGTCACATTTACCCCATAGTACAACGAACCATCCAGCAGAAGAAAGAAGCAATGAAAGGAGCCCACATGGAAATTTTAGAAGAACCTGTGATGAAGGAAGAGGTGGAGGACACACCCGAAGAAGACCCAATTAAACCCTGCACAAATTCATGTTATTCATGTGGAGAAGAAGGACACATATCCCAGAATTGTCCGAAGGAGGATCTGGTAGAATTCCCGACAGAGGAAGTAGAGTATGACCAACAGGAAATAGAAGCCCTGATTGGCACGGAAAAATCCAGGAAGAGAATAGATTGGATTCCAGGAACAACCCAATTTCTACAAAGAAGGACATGAGTCATATCACATGTTTTAGGTGCAAAGATTCAGGACACTACTTCAACGGTTGCCTAAAAAGGAAGCCGAGGACCCAAGGAGGCTATGTAATCACAAGGAAACCTCGAGACTTGTCAGAAGTAATATGTTTCTGCTGTAATGAAGCAGGGCACTTTGCCAGAGATTGTCCCAAAGAGAAGGAGGCTTGTGCTAAATAGTTGAGTTTGCAAAATAAAATATAGTAGTAGCAGTGGGAAAATTTCTTTTATTATTCAGGTGTTGAGTTGAGGCATGTAATGGAAATGCAGGAGATTGTAATAATTTGAGAATCAATAAAGTTAGCATCATTGGTACTGATTTGGATTTTATGAGTTGTTACTCTATGAAAAAGATTTTGACCATTTTCGAGGATATGAGAAATATGGTCTATGGAAGAATTTGTGCATTTCAAGGGTGGTAGTACCCTGTGGGGTCACTTGACCCCTGGAAAAGATAATGATATCCCACGAAGTGGACTTTGGACAAAATAAGTACGAGTTTTATCTCGATATGTGGGATACACCAAGAATATGAAGGGATGAAGTACTATTGGATATAAAGGAGGTATAATGTTGGTAATATGGAGCAATTGTAACCCCAAGATGAGTTGAAGCTATAAATGTGATGAGGTGAGCCCATAACCCACAGGCTCCAGGACCTACCAAGAAGCAAGCACACTCTTGCTGACGAAAAACAACCCTGGAAGAAGATATGACTTTATCAACAGACGATCTTATAGGAGTAATGAAAACCTGAGAGTTGTGAAGGAACGATAGATGTTTGTTTGGCTTGCAGAAGCAATGGATTTATCCGAACTTGGTTCGTCGACAAGAGAAATTCTGCAATGCTTGTGAGGATGACCGAGTGTTAGTATGCGAGATTCACTAAACCATATACAAGGTAATGATTTGGGTGCGTAATGGATTGATCACCATACCGACTTACTCTTATTACTCGCCTAGCTATATGGGATGGTAAATCTGAGTGACTTACCCATAGTAGAGCGATGACGATCAAAACCTTGTTTGAACCTTAGAATGGTATGACAATTTTCCCTTTTACAAGGCAGCTGTTGCCAATCGTAGGTCATACGGTGAGAATGAAGCCCAGATCCATTTCCTTTAGGAGAAACCATAAATTGTTGACCGCCATGAGATATCGATAGTTGTTTAGTATTGGCGCCAGACCCGTCAGCTAGAAGACCCAGTCACAGAAGAACCTTACCAAGATGAAAGGACACAAGAATCGAGAAAAAGGGTTATGCCACTACCAGAAGAGCCCAGAGAAGGAATTATCCTGAAGATCTGAGAAGATCGACACTGTCAACAATAATGATGGAGTATATGAGTTTTGATGGGACCGTAACCATGCTTCTAAGGGTGGTAGCACCCCAGACCCCCTGTGATGATCTATGGATTTTGAGAAGACCACAGAACCTAACCTAATTCTTGCTAGCCTCTCCGAATCTCGAGGGCGAGATTCATTTTAAGGGTGGTAGGTTTGTAACATCCCAAAATTCTAAATTTTGGAATGTTATATTAAATAAATAGTTTTGATTGATTGTTTGATTGTGGTGTGGTTGCTTGTGTGAAATTGAGTGAAATTTGAAACTTTTTGAAAGTTAAATGAGAGGGAATAAAAGGACTTTCCCAAACTTTCATCTTATATTTATGATCTCCTTGAATTCAAATTTATTTATCACAAAACCCTAGAGTGAAGATGATATGACTTCTTCCATTTAATTAAATGAAACAGGGTTTTGAAAAGATTTGAATTGCATTTGGAAATATTCCAAATTTGGAAACTTTATGCAACTCAATGAGTTTCATGAGGGAAGATAAAATGACTTCTTCAAATGCTAAGAAAGAGAGTTGGAACTTTCAAAGAATCAAATTGAAAGTCCTTTGGTAGTTATTTTGAAACCCACTTTCAATTTGGGAGTTATTTGATTTTTATTCAAATTATTTTTCTCCAAAAATAAAATATATGGAAAATAGGGTAAAATGATTCCCTAAAGTAGAAAAGTGGAGAAAAATGAGTTTGAAATCATTTTGGTATTTTAAAATATTTTATTTGGTTTTTAAATGAACCAGTAGTACTATTTGCTTTATTTAAATTTTTGTGGAATTTAGTTGCCGCTGAAAAGAATGTTCATGTTTTATAAAATATTTTTCTAGAATTACGACATATAATATGCCTATAAAAATATTTATTTTATTTTCGTTATTCACTTTCCTTTTTCTGTTTTTATTTAAAAAAGTGCGCGTTCGCCGTAACTATATGTCGCCCACATGCGCAGCATAGTGGCAGCAGCGCCCCATTTTTTTCCTACATGAGCCAGGCCCAGCCAGCAATTTCCTTCTCAGTTTTTTTCTTTTTCCTTTGGCCGAATAAAAAAACTGCAGCGTGCGCGCGGCCGACCCATGGTGCTTTTAGCCCATGCGATTCCCTTCGTTTTATTTGTCGTCTTAGTCCCACATTGCCTAGCCTTTGACACCTAAACCTCTCTTTTCCATCTATAAATATAAACCCATAGAGCCTCCAAAAATCATCTGATTCGGGTTAAATCAATATTTTGCTTTGACTAGATTCACTAAACAAAAATATATTTCGTCTCTCCGGCGGGACTTCGACTTCTGGAAGTTGTCTCCTTTCTCTGAAGTCATCTTTACTGTATCTTATAAAGGTATCTTTCTTCGTATTTTTTTATATACTTTCGTAGCTTATTATTTCTAGATTAGTATGATAGGCGTAGAAATCTTATAGCAATAGCTCCTTTTCTTCCGTAAAACGGCTTGACCCTGATTTTTCAAATAGTCATAACTTTTTACTCGTTCATCCAAATTAGGCGAAACCAATGCCAATATTTTCGTCTTGATTCCGCCTATGTAGTGAATCTATCAAATAAAATTTTTGCAACTTTAAAATTTTGAAATTAGTTCAGATTCATATTCAAACTTCTTTTGATCATATCTTTTTACTCGTAGCTCCGTTTCCGATGAACCCAACTGCATCGTATTCATATTGAAGTAATCATTCTGTTCGCACAATTAGTGTCATCTTTCCAACATATAATTTTGATCCTAGCTAGTTACTCTACTAGTCCACCAAAGAGTTGTTACACATCATTCTAAGCAGATTCAATGCTATGTTGAATTACTTGATCGTTATTTTCAATTTAGTAATTATTTTTCCTACATATTCATATTGACTTCCTACATCCAGTAGCATCATTAGTTTCAACTTTTGATATTTTCAAATTTAAACGATGTGTAGTGCCTTTTCAATTGATTCCTTTTTCAAATTGAATCCCTAGGCGTAATCTAACATCTTGAGCCATCACCATACTTTTCCACCCAAATTAGGATCTGATCTTGCAAAATAATTTGATTTGGTTCTTTTGGAGTTTTTGCAATGTTTCTTTGCCTTTTCTTTTGGATATTTTAGTGATTGCTTATGTGTGGTTATAATTGCTTGCTCACGATAGATTGAACGGAGTGTGACGAGTAGAACTATCGGGAATTATGAGTGCGAAGAATCTTCATCAACGGTACAAGGCAAGTTCACACTTTGATCATACTTTTCATACCTAGTTTTTATGCATTAGTTCACCCTTAGAAATTTGCATGAGTAGGGTTGGTAATTGGGGCATTGCTATGTAGTTGATGAGGTAGGAACCTATTACCTTTGATCACCCCGGGATTATACCTTATGCTCTTATTGCTTAGCCATGCTCGTAGACGTGGATTGGTATGTGAGATTCATGTGAGATGAGAGAGATAAAATATTTAAGGGTAACTTTAAGGTGGCTACTTTAATACACATCTGGGTGGAATGGTTGGGGCACCCTGGGGATACCAGTGGCTTGCGCGGGCACCTACTTGGGGAATCCAGTGTTGTCCTAGGAGATCCCGGGGGACCCGTGTGATCATCCTATGGAATGCCACCCAGGCTCAAAGGGATCATAATATTATTCATGCTAGAAACTTCCGTGTGCACCCACAAGCCATTATGGGCTCTGGCATAGTTGTGTAAGTTGTGGGAAACCTTTCCATGATAGGCAAACAGATGTAGGGGATTGTAGGTGTACCGGCCTATCTATCGGTTAAGGGGACCTCTTCAGAAAGACTGTGTCTCGATCATCCGGTTCTCAAACATTAGGCAGTGCAAGAAATTTAACGGAGGAGATCGAGTCTTGTGGGGAAAAGTGTGCAAACCTCTGCAGAGTGTAAAAACAAATCATGATTTGCCGTGTCCCTGGTTATGGACAATTTGAGTATCTGGTATTTGAATTATTGGTTGATCTCATCACTCTATTTAATGAAATCGTTGGGTTATTAATGATTTGGTGATTTTTGGGATTGAGTTGGGGTTACCTTCTCAATATAGGTAATTTAACTTAGTAGTAAATAAAATTTATTCCTTTGCTGTAGGGAAAAATTGGCTTTATGCAAAATTAAACTTACAGCCTCCACCAGCCAAATATGCATATAGAAGTAGTTATTATTCATCATTATCCTATGGCGTGAATTTGCCAGTACATTCAATGTACTGACCTACGTGGCTGCAATGTCTCATGTTGCAGGAATCTTACAACGAGTAAGTGATACGTTAGGGTTACGATGTCTACACTCAACTTTGTCGTTGGCGTTGTTGGGAACTCCACAACTTTGTTGTTACTTTGGCTATATGGATTGAGGTAATAGTATTTACAATACTTTATACATGTGATTTCCCTCTATTATAAATCCTCGAGTACTGTGTGTGTGTCAGCATACCGATCCAGGGATGACACTTAAGCACAGAGACTTCGATCCATTAGGATCGGGTCACTACAGTGGGTGTGCATCCAACTCGCTTGCTCACGAAGACCTAGGACATTTTGAGGAAGCCCATCATTGGAATATACAAGCCAAGTTCTATAATGAAAGATTCCCACTAGTATGTGAAAGTGACAACATAAGAGACTCTCTATCATGAAGATCATGGTGCTACTTTGAAGAACAAGTGTGGTAAAAGGATAGTATCATTGCCCCTTCTCTCTTTTTCTCTCATTTTTTGTTTTTGTTTTGTTTTGGGCCTTCTCTTTTTTATGGCCACTTTTTTCTCTTTTTTTTATTTTTCGTCCGGAGTCTCATCCCGACTTGTGGGGGAATCATAGTCTCGATCATCCTTTCCTCACTGGGACAATGCTCTAATAATGAAGATCATCACACTTTTATTTATTTACAACTCAAGAATTACAACTCAATACTTAGAACAAAAATATGACTCTATGTGAATGCCTCCGGCGGTATACCGGGATGTGCAATGATTCAATGGCTGGTATATCGTCGGAATGACATGTATGAAAGAATTATGAATGGTGGCTTTGCCATAAATACGATGTCAACTACATGATCATGCAAAGCAATATGACAATGATAAAGCGTGTCATAATAAATGGAACGATGGAAAGTTGCATGTCAATATATCTCGGAATGGCTATGGAAATTCCATAATAGGTTGGTATGGTGGCTGTTTTGAGGAAGGTATATGGTGGGTGTATGGTACCGCCGAAAGTTGCGCGGTACTAGAGAGGCTAGCAATGGTGGAAGGGTGAGAGTGCGTATAATCCATGGACTCAACATTAGTCATAAAGAACTCATATACTTATTGCAAAAATCTATTAGTTATCGGAACAAAGTACTACGCGCATGCTCCTAGGGGGTAGATTGGTAGGAAACGACCATCGCTCGTCCCCGACCGCCACTCATAAGGAAGACAATCAAAAAATAAATCATGCTCCGACTTCATCACATAACGGTTCACCATACGTGCATGCTACGGGATCGCAAACTTTAACACAAGTATCTCTCAAATTCACAACTACTCAACTAGCATGACTCTAATATCACCATCTTCATATCTCAAAACAATCATAAGGAATCAAACTTCTCATAGTATTCAATGCACTTTATATGAAAGTTTTTATTATATCCCTCTTGGATGCCCATCATATTAGGACTAAGTTCATAACCAAAGCAAATTGCCATGCTGTTTAAGACTCTCAAAATAATATAAGTGCAGCATGAGAGTTCATCTATTTCTTCAAAATAAAACCACCGCCGTGCTCTAAAAGGATATAAGTGAAGCACTAGAGCAAATGACAAACTACTCCGAAAGATATAAGTGAAGATCAATGAGTAGTTGAATAATTATGTAACTATGTGAAGACTCTCTAACATTTAAGAATTTCAGATCTTGGGATGTTATTTAAACAGCAAGCAAAATAAAATAAAATAAAATGATGCTCCAAGCAAAACACATATCATGTGGTGAATAAAAATATAGCTCCAAGTAAGGTTACCGATAGACGAAGACGAAAGAGGGGATGCCATCCGGGGTATCCCCAAGCTTAGGCTCTTGATTGTCCTTGAATATTACCTTGGGGTGCCTTGGGAATCCCCAAGCTTAGGCTATTTCCACTCCTTATTCCATAGTCCATCGAATCTTTACCCAAAACATGAAAACTTCACAACACAGAACTTAACAGAAAACTCGTAAGCTCCGTTAGTTATAAGAAAATAAATCACCACTTAGGTATTATTGTGAACTCATTATTTATTTGTATTGGTGTAATATATACTTCATTCCAACTTCTCTATGGTTCATACCCTCCGATACTACTCATAGATTCATCAAAATAAGCAAACAACACATAGAAAACAGAATCTGTCAAAAACAGAACAGTCTGTAGTAATCTGTAACTCCAAAAATTCTGAAATAAATTGGTGGACGTGAGTAATTTGTCTATTAATCTTCTGAAGAAAGAATCAACTTAAAAGCAGTCTTCTGTAAAAAAATGGCATCTAATCTTGTGAGCGCAAAATTTTCTATTTTTTACAGCAAGATCACAAAGACTTCACCCAAGTCTTCCCAAAGGTTCTACTTGGCACAAACACTAATTAAAACATAAAACCACATCTAAACAGAGGCTAGATGAATTACTTATTACTAAACATGGGCAAAAGTCAAAGAACAAAAATAAAATTGGGTTGCCTCCCAACAAGCCCTTACGTTTAACGCCCCTAGCTAGGCATGATGATTTCAATGATGCTCACATAAAAGATAAGAATTGAAACATAAAGAGAGCATCATGAATAATATGACCTAAGTCTAACCCACTTCCTATGCATAGGTATTTTGTGAGCAAACAACTTATGGGAACAATAATCAACTAGTATAGGAAGACAAAACAAGCATAACTTCAAGATTTTCAACACATAGAGAGGAAACTTGATATTATTGCAATTCCTACAAGCATATATTCCTCCCTCATAATAATTTTCAGTAGCATCATGAATGAATTCAACAATATAACTATCACATAAAGCACTATTTTTATGATGCACAAGCATAGAATTTTTATTACTCTCGACATGAGCAAATTTCTTCTCATGAATAGTAGTGGGAGCAAACTCCACAAAATAACTATCATGTGAGGCATAATCCAATTGAAAATTAAAATCAAGACGGCAAGTTTCATGGTTATCTTTATTCTTTATAGCATACGTGTCATCACAATAATCATCATAAATAGGAGGCATGCTTTCATCACAATAAATTTGCTCATCAAAACTTGGGGGACTAAAAATATCATCTTCATCAAACATAGCATCCCCAAGCTTGTGACTTTGCATATCATTAGCATCATTGGTATTCAAGGAATTCATACTAACAACATTGCAATCATGCTCATCATACAAAGATTTAGTGCCAAACATTTTATAGATTTCTTCTTCTAGTACTTGAGCACAATTTTCCTTACCATCATTTTCACGAAAGATATTAAAAAGATGAAGCATATGAGGCACCCTCAATTCCTTTTTTGTAGTTTTCTTTTATAAACTAAACAAGTGATAAAACAAGAAACTAAAAGATTCAATTGCAAGATCTAAAGATATACCTTCAAGCACTAACCTCCCCGGCAACGGCGCCAGAAAAGAGCTTAGTTGACGGGGTGTTAGTGCCGCTTACCTAGCCTCCCCGGTAACGGCGCCAAAAAAGAGCTTGATGTCTACTACACAACCTTCTTCTTGTAGACGTTGTTGGGCCTCCAACTGCAGAGGTTTGTAGGACAGTAGCAAATTTCCCTCAAGTGGATGACCTAAGGTTTATCAATCCGTGGGAGGCGTAGGATGAAGATGGTCTCTCTCAAACAACCCTGCAACCAAATAACAAAGAGTCTCTTATGTCCTCAACACACCCAATACAATGGTAAATTTTATAGGTGCACTAGTTCGGCGAAGATATGGTGATACAAGTGCAATATGGATGGTAGATATAGGTTTTTGTAATCTGAAATTATAAAAACAGCAAGGTAACAAGTAATAAAAGTGAGCAGAAACGGTATTGCAATGCTAGGAAACAAGGCCTAGGGTTCATACTTTCACTAGTGCAAGTTCTCTCAACAATAATAACATAACTGGATCATATAACTATCCCTCAACATGCAACAAAGAGTCACTCCAAAGTCACTAATAGACAAGAACAAACGAAGAGATTATTGTAGGGTACGAAACCACCTCAAAGTTATTCTTTCTGATCGATCTATTCAAGAGTCCGTAGTAAAATAACACGAAGCTATTCTTTCCGTTCGATCTATCCTAGAGTTCGTACTAGAATAACACCTTAAGACACAAATCAACCAAAACCCTAATGTCACCTAGATACTCCAATGTCACCTCAAGTATCCGTGGGTATGATTATACGATATGCATCAGACAATCTCAGATTCATCTATTCAACCAACACAAAGTACTTCAAAAAGTGCCCCAAAGTTTCTACCGGAGAGTCAACACGAAAACGTGTGCCAGCCCCTATGCATAAGTTCACAAGGTCACTAAACCCGCAAGTTGATCACCAAAACATACATCAAGTAGATCACGTGAATATCCCATTGTCACCATAGATAAGCACATGCAAGACATACATCAAGTGTTCTCAAATACTTAAAGACTCAATCCGATAAGATAGCTTCAAAGGGAAAACCAATGTTGGTGCACCGGAGCATGTGCATGTAGTTTAATTTTGAATTGTGCACCTGAAATGGCTAGAAAACCAATTTAATGTATAAAATGTTCAAACGAACCCTGAATAATTCCAATTCTTTTACGACACACATATAGTTGCATGTTCACTCCAGATAAAAGGTCTAGCAATTCAAACACCGTCCATTGCCGCTGTGACCCCATTATGTAATTCAAATCAAGATGAAAAATCAAGTAGATCGCACACAGTTTATTATCACCAACCGTGTGAGATGCAACACAAAATATCCTAGAGCACCGTCGGTGTATAGTACGCCTATGGCTTACGCGAGAAGGTGCATCGGCTACAGTCCACAACCGGTGTCTCAACCACACTAGCTCGCTCCCCAAATATCATTTCACCGTTCAATCGTCGCCGGTGAAAGATGGGCATATGGACCCGCGTCGTGAGGGAAACTTCGGTGGCCCACTCCGGCGAGAGCGCGACCGTAGCCGCCATGCGCGTGCTAACAAGGTGCATGAGCACGGCCGCAATCTGCGACCGGGCGGCAAAGGCAGCCCAAACGGCCGCTGTTGCTTCTCAGGTGGTGGCAGCAACATCTGCCTCGGGGATAGCAACTGGCGAGAGCGGCACAACAGCTGTCCGTTCTGCAGCGGCAGCCTTAGCCCTGATGGAGGCCGCCCACGACCATGTCAAGGCCACCCATGCCCAGCTCCTGGCAGTCACCGCACAAATCGAACGAAGCTTCTCCGACAACAGTCGGCAACCCACGGCCGAAGAGCTGGTAATCGCCGAGAGCGTTCGAGCAGTCGTCCGTTCCTCCGCCGCATACCTTGCGACGACAGAGCCCGTCCAAGCCCAGATCGCGTCCGCCCATGCCCTGCTCGTGGCGGCCTTTTCCAACGAGATGGCGGATGCGGATGGCGAGATGCTTGCCGAGTATGGTGCAATGGATGCCATGGATCCCCTTCCCCAGGAGACCATCGGGCGCAAGCTGGACATGGAGGCGGCGGCGGAGATCGACGAGCACCAGCCGTAGTAGTACTCTTTGTTTTGTTTAATTAAGAGCGCCGGTCTTTAATTTTTTAGAGTAATGTTCAGGTCAGCTAGCTCTGTTTAATTGCTGAACTTGCTCGATTAAGAAGTGTGGGTGTGCTGTAGTCTCCTTTGTGTACCCAAATTATGCAATGACGTGGATGACCACTGTAACCATGAAAATTCGAAACAAAACTTTTGACATTCAAACTCATCACACACGGGTTAAGTTATCTGAATCATTTGTGATGTCCACATATCGTACACAGCTCTGAATAAGGGACCGTGTCTGATGACACTTTGCGCGCCAGTTTTTTGGCTAAAGCGATTCCAAATTTTCGGCTTCCGCAGAAATATCTACCTCCCTACCCCTCCCCCTTACCAAAAGCCACAATTCCCCTCTTTCCGCCATCCTTTCCTAGGTTGAAACCTTCACTCCTTGCTTGCAGCACCGCCTCCTCATCGACGACCTTCCTTCACGCTGCTCAGCCTCATCTATCCAGGCAGGTAATCCGCACCCGACCCCCATCCTCCTCCTCCTTCCACATTCCACAAGTCCCGATCGCCGGCGCGAGCGTGACACCTTCCACCCAAATCATCGACCCCTCCACCAAATAAGCGCCGCCCTAAGCCATGGTGCACGCAGTATAGCCAGGATCTCAAGGAGCATTTGGCAGCAGAGAAGCAAATCGCGGCCGCACGCACGGATGAGGTCGCGATGGCTGCCATTCGTGCCGAACCCCAGATCTTGGAGGAGCACCTTGCCATTTGCTAGCTATGTCGCTTAAGCATGCTCGGTTTACCCTTTGCGTGTGCTACTCCTGCCTTTCCTTCACAAATTCTAGTGAATTGTGCTATCTAATTTTACCATGCAATCTGTTGCTCTAGTGTATATGTTCTATATGTCGTGCAGTGTGGTGCTGACTTATTAACTGTTTTGTTAATTAGTTGTCGTCTTCAGTTAACTGTTTGGTTCAATTCTGCAAATGTGATGTTCAATTCTTCAGGATGCAATTTTGTATTGTCTTCCATGTGAGAAATAATTCGAATTTATCTTTACAAAATACAAGAGAAACGAATACAATTGCTATATTTCCAAGTTGTCAAGCATGCTTGGTTTGGTTATACATTGTGCAATATGGTGCTCAGTTAACGTTTGGTTCATTTGTGTTGTGGTGTTTAGTTAACTGTTTGGTTCAATTCTGCAGTGCGATGTTCAATAGTTGTGGGTGCATTCTGTTATTGTATTTGGCTGTAGTAAATACATGAGAAACAAATACAATTGCTACAATTGGCTGTAGTTAACTGTTTGGTTAACTGTCTGATCTTCTATTAGGAGTATGTTATATTGTGCAATGTGGTGCTCAGTTAATGTTTGGTTCATTTGTTGTGGTGTTTAGTTAACTGCTTGGTTCAATTCTGCAATTCGATGTCCAATTGTCGTGGGTAGAATTTTGTATTGTTGTGCATGTGAGGAATAAATCGAATTTGGCTGCACTTAATACATGAGAAACATATACAAGTGCTATATTTCCTAGTTCTTAATCATGCTTGGTTTGGATAAATGGGTTTTCCGTGTGACTTGAATTAATCTGATGAATCTACAATGTGCTTATTTTTCATCAACATATTTTACTGATAGCATGCGAACCCTTACTTAACTTGATGACTAACTACCTTATATGTGTTGCAGGGAAACAATGGGAAGCACTGAGGTTTACAATCGAGGTTAGCACGTGCATGGTCCGTTCTAAAAGCACATTATTGTGCAATTGCAGGAACCATTCTAATATTTTTGGTTTTTAACAATTTGGTCTTGCACATGTAGGTCCTGCTGCCAGAGGTTTTGACCCACTGTTTGACCCTTTTCGCATATGGGGAAATGAGTTGTCCATGAATATCAATCAAATCAAGAAACTCATAAAGATTATTAGGATAAAGACATTAGCGACAAAATACAACAAGATCTTTGTCTGCACAATGAAGAAGACATCAGTTCACTACAAGATGGTACTAACTATTATACCTTGCCTTTTTTATTCCTTTGCCCCATTTCCAATATAGAGAAGATATTTATGCACATCCTTGTTTTCAGGCCTTTCCAAAGTAGTTCACTGATGATTACCTCTCAAACCACCTCTATGGTCAGGAGGCGAGGAAGGTTTTCATACAACACCCACGGTTCAATATTGAAGTGTTCCTGAAGAGGACGAAGGACGGATGGTCAATCATCCACAGGCACTGGCCTAAAGTTGCAAAGACCTTCGACATGAATGAAGGCTCAATATTCGCCTTCCGCTTCAGCAGTTTTCCAGATGAGATGCATTTGTCTATATACCGTCTATGATGCTAATTTTCAAAGGTTCTACATGTTGCATTTCGAACTTGGTGCTGGTGCAGTTGTGTAATGGGGTAACTGAGTGCTGAAGCTATATCATGTTGTACTCTGATGTATTTTACATATGACATATCCAACACATAAGTTTCATCATACATACATAGTTCCATCCAACCATACATAGCAAGTTCCACATACATAGTTCCATCCATACATATTACAATAGTTTCATCCATATAGCAAGTTCCACATTGTTCATCGATAAAAAGAAAAACATAAAGGGAAAACAAGCACTCCATCAATGCAAGCTTCCATGAAGTGAATGAAATCTGCAAAATGGGAAATAAGAAAGTTAGAAGAAGAAGACTAGAAGAAGAAGAAGAAAATGAAGAGGAAGAAGAAGAAGTATATGACATTTATGAGCTAACTTAGGTAAAAATGACATTTATGAGCTAACTTAGGTAAAATGGATCATTTATGAGCTAACTTAGGTAAAATGGATCATTTATGAGCTAACTTAGGTAAAATGAATCATTTATGAGCTAACTTAGATAAAATGGATCATTTATGAGCTAACTTAGGTAAAATGAATCATTTATGAGCTAACTTAGCTAAATAGATCATTTTGGAGCTAACTTAGGTAAAATGGATCATTTTGGAGACCTAGGTAAAATGGATCATTTATGAGCTAACTTAGGTAAAATGGATCATTTATGAGCTAACTTAGGTAAAATGGATCATTTATGAGCTAATTTAGCTAAAATGGATCATTTTGGAGCTAACTTAGGTAAAATGGATCATTTTGGAGCTAACCTAGGTAAAATGGATCATTTTGGAGCTAACTTAGGTAAAATGGATCATTTTCGAGCTAACCTATGTAATTATGCCATTTTTGAGTTAACTAAGCATATTATGCCATTTTGACATAAGTAAGCTAAGTATAGGTCATTATTGAGCTAACCTAGGTAACTAAGCATATTAGAGCTAACTTAGGTCATTTTGGAGCTAACTTAGGTACAACTGACCATTTTGGAGCTAAGTAAGCTTATTATGTCATTTTGGAGGAAAATAAGCTAAGTATATGACATTTATGAGGTTAGGTTGTTATGCCATTTTTGACCTAAGTAAGCTAATTATGCCATTTTTGACATAAGTAAGCTAAGTGTATGTCATTATTAGGGCTAACTTAGGTCATTTTGGAGGAAACAAAGCTAAGTATAGATCATTTTAGAGCTAACTTAGATAAAATGGATCATTTTGGAGCTAAGTAAGCTTATTATGTCACTTTGGAGGAAAATAAGCTAAGTCTAGGTCATTATGGTAAGCATATTGGAGGAAATAAAGCTAAGTCTAGGTCATTATGCATTGGTTAAGCAAAAAACTAGAGAAAACTTACCCTCATCACGAAGGTGAAGCACCGGGGTTGCTCGTGCCGGTATCGTGTGATGCTTGTCTGGAGTTACGCTGCACCAAAGATAATTTGCAATGTCTCGTTAGCTTGATGGCACTCAAATGTTAAGACTAGTAACTAATGACCATTCAAATGAAACTTACCATGGTCCCCAGAACAATAATTGGCATCAGAGAAGAGATCTAACCGATCTTCTCGCACACAAACTGTACATTTGGTTTTGATGAGTCAGTCATACTAGTTAGTAACGAAACAAACATTAAGTGCATGATTTGGCTAATATGCATAAAAAACTTACCACGAGGAGCTCGTACATGGCCCGGTTCTACATGTCATTCCATGCCCTCTTGTCGCGGGATATCCACGGCCACCTATGGGACCAGTACGCCCCTTGCTGGTTCGGCAGGGGGACGTCGCGTTGCACAAAGAGCAGACCAGCGCACGGCAGCACGGCAGAGAGCACACAAGCAATTACCCAGGTTAGGGCCGCCGCGAGGCATAGGACCCTACTCTTGCTTTAGTGGATTGATGGTGGAATGGGGATGGTGAAGCGCAGTACACTTGCCTGGCAGGGGTTGCCATAGGGCAGCAGCGACTACACGCGTATGGGGGTGTGGGTTCGTCAACTTTCTAACCCTTCCTACGGGTGCCATGGGCCTCCTTTTATAGATTAAAGGGGTCACCAGAATGGCAAAGTAGTCATTATCCACTGATATGATAGCAAACAGTGCTATCATACCTAACTCTGCGGGCTGACATGGTGCATTAAATGCACCGCTTAGTGTCGCATCACTGGTTGCCCGGCAAGGCTTACCGGGCTATCTTGCCAGCTGCTCGCCTATTCCCATGACATGTCGCAGGATGGGTGTCATCTGTGGGTTTCTTCTGTATGAAATGGCTGCCATGTGATGGCTGCCACTTAATCATCTTGCAGCTTGACACCACACTGATTGACAACATGGGTCGTGCTTGAGTGGTTGGTGGGGTCGTTCTGCCCCCTAGCCCCGGCAGACCTTGCCGGGGTGCCTTGGTTGCCTGCTCCTGGCGGTGGCCTCGCCCCTTGCCAGGCTCGCCTGCCCGACAAGGGAGGCCCTTCTCTTGTCGACAGCTTGCTCCTTTCGCTCGATCTTGGTCCCTCTGAACTGCATGTTGGTTCTTCAAATCTCTTGGTTCTTTGTACTCTGGCTTGGTCTTGGCTTATCCATGCACGAGTCAGGGGAAAATGCATGCCCTTGTATATTTTCCCCGACATAAGCCGCCGGGCCTAAGCCACACGTGTCGCTTGACACGTTGGGTTAGGCCCCAAACAGTGCGCGGACACGTGGCAGGAGAGGGCTGTGCGTGACAGTTTGCCACGATGACTAGGCAATCCAACGTCCACTTTTGCGCAATTACTGCGCGTCGTGGGGTCATGGGATTGTTGCAGTTATGGTAAAATGATAACTTTCTGAAGCGTCGCGCCTCTGCCCTGCTTTCCCCCCCTTAAGAGTAGGAAAAAATAGAGTAGCACGATTCACTTGTCTCTCGCCCCGCTCCTCCATCTTCTTCCTTCGCAAGCCAAGCGACAGTTCCTCATCTCGCTCCTCCCTCCACTGCCATCTTCCCCAATGAATCCCTCCCCTTCTCGTGTTGCCGCAGGGATGGGGAAGAAACCCGCGGAGAAGAAAAAGCCGATGACCGCGACGAAGGAGGCCGTCGTCGAGGGGAGCAAGAGGTCGGCGGAGCTCAACAAGAAGCGGAGTGAAGACGTCGTCTTCGTCTTTTCCACCTTGAGCAGCCCCGTTCTTCAGGCGAAGTACGGGTACCTGTGGGGTGGCCTGTTGAGAAAGTACATGGGGCGCCCGTAGTCTACGAGGCGGGTGAGGTGGATCCCCCTGATTCTTATTGATTCTTTGTTGCTTACTTCATTTGCGGCCTCTGTCGCCCCTTCTCCGTGTTCTTCGAGGCGATTATGAACTTCTATGGGTTACATCTCCTTGATTTCACGCCAAATGCAATGGTGACTATGGCCATCTTTGCGCATTTGTGCGAGAACTTCGTCGGAGTGTTGCCCAATGTGGATCTGTTCCGGCATTACTTCGTTCCGAGGGTCGAGAGCAAAGTCAACCGCTCCGGAATCATTAGTTGATGCCACGGTCGAAGAGGATTAATTGGGATTACCTCCCGGGGTACCAATGCGAGAGGTGGGATGAATGGAGAGGGGACTGGTGCTGGATCCAGGACAAGGAAGCCCCTAATTTTTGTGAAGCACGGCAGGAGTGCGTCGAGCGCGGCAAGGATTGGAGCTTGAGAGGGCTCACTGAGGATAGGCTACGCCCGCCAATCAATAGGATCACTCGCCTGGCGGCTGCTGAGTTAACCATTGAGCATATGGGAGCAGATTTCCTTCTCCGCCGCATCTCACCGCTGTAGGAATGGGATAGGCCTGCGTGGCTGTATGGTGGCGCTGCGGATAGGATGAGGTTGCTGCCGGGGCTGGCCAACAACTTGTCAGTTTATGGCCATGCTTGGCTATGCGACCAACTGTTTGGTCGCTTTGAATTGTTCAAGCTCCCGGCAACAGTCATTCCTCTGAACATCAACTCCGCTCGGGGTCAAATACTGAAGTGGATGCCGGACTACAACACCGAGGGAGTGTCGAGTACTTGGCAACTCCCTTCCCTTACGAAGAGCTCTAGTGGTCGACCACTTTGGTGGAGAAGGCCACCAGGGCCGAAGATGGAATGTCTACTGTTACTATTACCAAAACTATCATATTACTTTGCTACTGATTACTTGCTGCAGATAATTAATCTCCAGGCATGGTTGAATTGACAACTCAGCTGCTAATACCTTCAAATATTCTTTGGCTCCCCTTGTGTCGAATCTATAAATTTGGGTTGAATACTCTACCCTCAAAAACTGTTGCGATCCCATATACTTGTGGGTTATCAACCATCCTCATCTCTTTTACGTGGTCCACTCTCCCGCACCCTGCTGTAATCCCCTACTTGAACATGGTGCTTTATGCCACATATTATGATCGAATGATGTGTTGCCATCCTATGATGTTTTGAGTAGATTTCTTTTGTCCTTTGGGTGGATTGATGATATAGATTGGTTTGAGTTGTATGTTTTATTTTGGTGTTGTCCTATGGTGCCTTCCGTGTCGCGCACACGTGAAGGATTCCCGATGTAGGGTGTTGCAATACGTTCATGATTTGCTTATAGTGGGTTGCTAGAGTGACAGAATCTTAAACCCGAGTAAGGGGGTTGTTGCGTATGGGATAAAGGGGACTTGATGCTTTAATGTTATGGTTGGGTTTTACCTTAATGACCTTTAGTAGTTGCGGATGCTTGCTAGAGTTCCAATCATAAGTGCATATGATCCAAGAAGAGAAAGTATGTTAGCTTATGCCTCTCCCTCATATGAAATTGCAATAATGATTACCGATCTTGTTAACAATTGCCTAGGATAATTCCGCACACCAACCCATCATTATTCCACACTCGCTATTTATAATGTATAGTAATATATTCTAACTTTATGATAACAGCACCTACTTTTATATTTTAGTTCTCCGATATCATGCAAAGTTATTCTCTTCATACCCACAACGTAGTTTTATTTCTCATTTCTAGTTGGAAGCAAACGTTCGATGTACGTAGAGTCGTATCAGTGGCAGATAGGACTTGAGAGAATATTGATCTTACCTTTAGCTCCTTGTGGGTTCGACACTCCATACTTATCACTTCCACCTTTGGAAAGTGCTATGATGATTCCTTGCACTTGAGGATTATCAGCTTTGCATTCTTGTTATGATCTGGAGGGAAAAGAAAAAGAAATGAATAAAAGAGAAAAAAATCATATATGATCTTATGGAGAGTGATGACTTCACATATAAAGAGTATGATGAATAAAATTTGTTGAGAGTTGACAAACAAAGTTTTGGTCACTGTTGCAATTAATAGGAAGTAATAAAGCAAGAGAGGTTTCACATATAAATATACTATCTTGGACATGTTTTGTGATTGTGAGCACCCATTAAAATATTATACACTAAAATGTTGATGTTGGACAAGGAAGACAACATAATGGGTTATGTTTTCTTATATCCGAATAGAAGTTATATTGTCATGGATCCTCCAACATGTTGAGATTGCTTCTCATCCCATGCTAGCCAAATCTTCTGCACCAAGTAGAGATACTACCTGTACATCCAAACATCCCTTAAACCAATTTTGCCATGAGAGTCCACCATACCTACCTATGGATTGAGTAAGATCCTTCAAGTAAGTTGTCATCGGTGCAAGCAATAGAAATTTCTCTCTAAATATGTATGATCTTTTAGTGTGAAGAAAATAAGCTTTATATGAACTTGTGATATGGAAGAAATAAAAGTGACGGACTGCATAATAAAGTTCTCTATCACAAGTTGCAATATAAAGTGATGTTCTTTTGCATTAAGATTTTGTGCATCCAACCATAAAAGCGCGTGACAACCTCTAGTTCCCTCTGCAAAGGGCCTATCTTTTACTTTTACCTTCTACCCTTGTACAAGAGTCATGGTGATCTTCACCTTTCCTTTTTACACTTTTTCTTTTTGGCAAGCACTATGTGTTGGAGAAAGATCCAGATATATATATCCACTCGGATGTAGGTTATCATAAAGTATTATTGTTGACATTACCCTTGAGGTAAAAGGTTGGGAGGCGAAACTATAAGCCCCTATATTTATCTGTGTCCGATTGAGGCTTTGAACTCATAAGTATCCCGTGAGTGTTAGCGATTGTGAAAGACTAAAAGATGGTTGAGTACATGGACTTGCTATACAAAATCTCTTACATTGACTCTTTCCTATATTATGATAAATTGCAATTGCTTCAATGACTGAGACCATAGTTTGTTAGTTTCAATAAAGTTTCTGATTCATACTTTACCTTGTGAATGAATCGTTACTTTAGCATAAGAGATTATATGACAATATATGTTGTTGTTCTAACAATGATCATGATGCCCTCATGTCTGTACTTTATTTTATTGACACCTCTATTTCTAAAAATGTGGACATATTTATCGATTTCGGCTCTCGCTTGAGGACAAGCGGGGTCTAAGCTTGGGGGAGTTGATACGTCCATTTTGCATCATGCTTTTATATTGATATTTATTGCATTATGGGCTGTTATTACACATTATAGTACGATACTTATGCCTTTTCTCTCTTATTTTACAAGGTTTACATGATGAGGGAGAATGCTGGTAGGTGGCATTCTGGACCAGAAAGGAGCAAATCCGAGAGACCTATTCTATACAAATCCAAAAGTCCTAAAGTTTTACGGAGAATTATTTTGGAATATATAAAAGATATTGGGCAAAGAAAATACTAGAGGGGGCCCACCAGGTGGCCACAAGCCTGGGGGGCGCGCCCTACCCCCATGGGCATGCCCCTAGGGCTTGTGGGCCCCCTGGCAGGTCTCCGGTGCCCATCTTCTGCTATATGGAGGTTTTTGACCTGGAAAAAATCATAAGGAAGCTTTCGGTACGAAGCGCCGCCATCTCGAGGTGGAACCTGGGCAGAAGCAATCTAGGGCTCCGGCGGAGCTGTTTTGCTGGGGAAACTTCCCCCCGGAGGGGAAAATTGAAGCCATCGGCATCACCAACGATCTTCTCATCGAGAGGGGGTCAATTTCCAGCAACATCTTCACCAACACCATCTCCTCTCAAACGCTAGTTCATCTCTTGTATTCGACTTTTATCTCCAAACCTCTGATTGGTACCCATGCGTTGCTAGTAGTGTTGATTACTCCTTGTAGTTGATGCTAGCTGGTTTATTTGGTGGAAGATCATATGTTCGAAATCCTTAATGATATTCAATACTCCTCTGATTATGAACATGAATATGCTTTGTGAGTAGTTACGTTTGTTCCTGAGGACATGGGAGCAGTCTTGTTATAAGTAATCATGTGAATTTGGTATTCGTTCGATATTTTAATGAGATGTATGTTGTCTTTCCTCTAGTGGTGTTATGTGAACATCGACTACATGACACTTCACCATGATTTGGGCCTAGGGGAAGGCATTGGGAAGTAATAAGTAGATGATGGTTGCTAGAGTGACAGAAGCTTAAACCCTAGATTATGTGTTGCTTCGTAAGGGGCTGATTTGGATCCACATGTTTCATGCTATGGTTAGATTTATCTTAATTCTTCTTTCGTAGTTGCGGATGCTTGTGAGAGGGGTTAATCATAAGTGGGAGGCTTGTTCAAGTAAGAACAACACCCAAACACCGGTCCACCCACATATCAAATCATCAAAGTAACGAACACGAATCATATGAGCATGATGAAAACTAAATTGACAATAATTCCCATGTGTCCTCGGGAGCGCTTTGCTTTATATAAGAGTTTGTCCAGGCTTGTCCTTTGCTACAAAAACCTTAGTTACACTTGTTACTTGTTACCCATTATGAATTATCGTATCCCACAACTATCTGTTACCGATAATTTCAGTGCTGGCAGAGAATACCTTGGTGAAAACCGCTTGTCATTTCCTTCTGCTCCTCGTTGGGTTCGACACTCTTACTTATCGAAAGGACTACGATAGATCCCCTATACTTCTGGGTAATCACAGAGCCACTCAATTCGTCAAGAATATCATCTAGCCTAGGAATAGGATGACGATAGCGAATAGTAATATTATTAATGGATCTACAATCAACACACATACGCGATGTACCATCCTTTTTTGGCACTAGAATAATAGGAACAACGCAAGGACTAAGGGATTCGCATATATAACCTTTGTCGAGCAGCTCCTGTACTTGACGCATAATCTCCTTTGTCTCCTCTGGATTGGTATAGTATGGCGCACGGTTGGGCAGCGAAGCACCGGGAATTAAATCAATATGATGCTCAGTCCCTCTAATAGGTGGTAATCCTGGTGGCACGTCATGTTCAAAGACGTCAGCAAACTCTTACAAAATGTTAGTGACAACAGGAGGCAAAGAAGAAGGCATGTCCTCAAATGAAAATAATGCCTCTTTGCACACAAAAGCATAGCAAACATATTTGCTAAAATCTAGATCATCAATATCAGATTTGATGGCAAATAAACATCCACTTTTCAATTTAATTTCAGAGGCAACACTAGATGATGATTTGTTATTAGGCTTCATTTGTTGCTCAAATTCTTTTGCTACAATATGATTTTCACTCTTGTTTTGCTCCGGTTTGCTTTACTAGCTCTATTAATATCGTCTTTCAAAATGTGTTTACGAGACATAGGAAGCAAAGCAATATGTTTATCCTATGAACAAGAGTATACTGATTTTTCCTACCATGGTGTGCATATTTTTTATCAAATTTCCATGGTCTACCAAGTAATAGGGAATAGGCTTGCATGGGTACCACATCACAGTCAACATAATCAGCAAACATAAAATTACCTTAACCTTGCCATTGTTGTAGAACCATTGTATGTAGTAAGAATGAGGATGTCGTCTGGTGGTGAGAGATAACTTCTCCACCATCTCCATGCTTGCCAAGTTGTTGCAACTCCCTCCATCAATGATGACACGTACAGAACGCTCCTTCACAACTCCCTTTGTATGGAACAAATTGTGCCTCTGATTTTGCTCAGCCTGTGTTACCTTCACTCAAAACACATTGAGCAACTCAACTTTCATACCTGTCAGCATCGTCAGTAGCCATGTATTGCGTCTCTTGTTCAGAATCATCTCCAACTTGCTCTTCACTCGCAATAAGAGCTAAAGTCTCCTCATCATAATCACTAGTGGACTCATACCCACCATCCTCAGTAATGACCATCACACACTGGGATGGGCATTTGCTCGCATAGTAACCTCGACCGCTGCAATGACGACTTATAACATCATGTGTTTGCCATGTTGATGCCATGGATGAAGAAGAGCTCTGTGAGGGGCCGAAAGGTGTGCTCTTGGCGGATGGTGGTGGTGCATGTTTTCGTGTATCTCGGTTGGAGTTTGCTGCTTAAGTAGGCAGTGCTATAGCAGGATGTGTGGAAGTAGATGATGTACGTGGTGTCCAGGATGAAGATCGACCTGCAGAAAATTAGTTCACGCCAATGCATGTTGATCCTGCACTTCACGTTTAGCTTTGCAAGCAAGATGGAATAAATGAGTGATATTTTTATAATCCTTCAACTCTAAGATGGTTTGAATTTCTCTGTTTAATCCACCCATAAAACGTGCAAGCATAGCTTCATTATCCTCAACAATGCAACATCTAATCATGCCAGTTTGTATTTTCTAGTAATATTCCTCTACAAAAAATCTCCTTGTCTTAAACGCTGTAATTTATGAAGTAATTCACATTGATAATATGGTGGAACCCAATGAAACCGTATAGAATTTTTTAAAGCAGCCCAAGTAGTTTGGATATTATCATGATATAATCTAAAATGTTCAGACCACCAAACACAAGCAAAACTAGTGAATGCACAAACAGCAGCAACAACATGTCTATCCTCGGGATATTCTAGGCATGTCAAATTTTGTCCAATTTCTAACTCACAAGTAAGATATACATCAGGAATGTATCTACCTTGAAAAGGCGAAATATTCAATTTTAGTTTAGGAAGATGATCATGATCTCATACCTAAGGGGGTGGTGCAGCCTTACCGTTACGATTCTATGCATGTGGACGACCTGGTGCTGGTGCCGGTGGTTGCCCATACTTCTGATTTTGAACAACCTCATCCTTGTAATCACCCTCGTATTTTTCGTGCTCCTCAACAGTAGTAGCAAGAGCCGCAGAAGCATCAACAGCAGTTGCAGCGGCTCCATAATGTTGGCTAGGCTCAAGGGGAACACGCTTCGCTCATCCTACTTGATCGGAGCAACATGGAGGTTGTTGTTGTTGCAAAGGTGCGACAGGTGCGGCCGGTGGTGGTTGTGGAATACGCGCAAGCAATTCATTGAACTTGTTGTCTAGCTTTGTTTCGAACGTCTTCTCAATGCCATCTATCTTCTCCATGGCCTCATCAAATCTGTTCAGCGCATCTTGCACCTGTCCACCCATCATTTGCTGAAATTTATCATGTAACGCCTTGTTTGCCATGTTCTCCTAGTCAATCTCATCGGCTTGTGATCCTGTCATGGTTAGCAGCAATAGAAACAGACAAGAATATGGTCATACAAACTAGTAGGAAGTGGTGGTGGTGTGGTGGTGGAGATTCACAAATCCGGCAAGCGAATCTCAAATTTTTACCAATTCTTACCAAGCAGCAGGCAATGATTGGTAACTGTTGTAGTCAAAACTCTCAAAGCTTGGATAGAGCGATTGCCAAGTGGTGTCAAACACACGATGTAGATGTATGTGCAGCTAGGAATGCTTATGATATGGAAGCAAAAATGTCAGCAATAATCAATTCAGAGATGCAAAGTTGAATAAATGCTCAAAGACGTTACTGTGCTAGTCCTAGGCTAGACCGTACAAGAGACGCGAGCCTAGAACACTATCAAAATCACAGCGCGACACATAAACAAGGACGAAGCACACTCTAAATCTCTTTTCTTTTCCACTTTTTCAACTTTTTTAAATATTTTTCACTTTTTTTGCTCCGCAACAATTTTTTTGTCGAAAAAGTCTACAAATGGTCTAAAAACTACCTAGCCAGAATTTCCTAGACTTAGTTTTTTTTAAACTAGAACTATTTTTCTTCTACGAGTGGCAAGGAAGTTGGGGAGTCCAACGTGTTCACGACACAGAGTATGGTGTGATCTAGAAATCAAAAATAGAGAAACAAATACTGGACTCGAATTAGGACTGGTGGTGGAGATGAATCTGGTGGAACACGGACTGGTGGCGAATCTGCAATGAAGGAGGACTCGGATTGGCGTGATGGTGGCAAATATGTGTTGGAGGTGGACTTTGATCGGTGGGACAACGGTGGAAATGTGGTGGTGTATATGGAATTGGATTGGCAGCGGATATGCGATGGTTATATATGGACTCGAATTGGCAGTGGATATGTGGTGATGCTATATGGCAGCGGCAACGGCGGGAAAACCTGTGACCAGAACTCGAAACTCTAAGGGAACTAGAAGCTAAGACCAGCTACTCTACACGATGATGCAACCGCAAATTCAACAAAGCAAAACACCGAAAAGAAAATTGCAAAAGGCTCAGATTGGTTCGAATATGATGATCTAACCCTAATTCTTTTGTGGCTTTTTCACGGATTGTAGGTACGAAAACATATGCCATCTAAACTACAAAAAACTAGAAAATCTCGCCGAGCAACCTAGAAATCTGTACCACTTGATAGAGGCAGGTGTCCCATCTTTCGATGAGATGGTGGCTATCAATTTCGGTGGAGTAGACTTTGATGATCCGACCACAAATGTGCAAGGACGTCGCACCTTAGCAAGCGCTAAACCAACTCCGAGAGGTTATTGACCACGCCGGAGCATGATCAAACTGACCACGAAGGTCTGTTTCCTAGACACAAACAAAGAACAAGCAAGAAATTGAAATTACAATCTGAATATAAGAGGAACGCTTTATTAATGAAAGTGGCGTTCTGTGACGTCTTGGTCTAGTCGTAAAACACAAACGAAGGACGCGAAGATGCAGCTATGGCGATGTTTTAATCTAAACAAAACCCAAGTCTAAGCGGTGCCTTAAGGGTTGTACTTATAGGGGAAAAGGGAGGGGATTTCATCCACCCTTGGCAAGGTGGGACTAAAACATCTCCTGAGTCATTTCCCCTACAATACGAACTCTTAAACCAGCCTATGTAGTAATATTTTGATATTACAAGGGTCTGGGCCCAAATAAGGTGGCGCAACACCTATAATAAGCTATGGACGAAATTTATGAATAGGCATCTTGTATATTTTGTCCATGTCCTTGTATGTCATCATGGGGACTTAAAAGTGTTGAAAACTCCACTAGAAACGTTGTTCTGGTTCCCTTTGCGTGCACCTTCATCTCCATGCTTGATCCCGCTTCAGTGTTCATCCCTCTTATCCATGCTAGGCCCTTCATTAGTAATCAACACAAATGTATCTATTTTAGGCTACATCATATTCTCATGAACATTAGAATCATTCCCAAGAAACATAAGTACCTGATAATTTAATTGGCATGGGCGAGCTCTAGTAACTGGTCCAATATGTATACTAGCAGGGGTTGTGGGTGTAACTATGGTATTGATGTCCTCATCAAAAGTTCTTATCAATAGCGGAGAACACAAGATAAAATTGTTGTAGGTAGCGAACCACCTGAAAGTTATCTTTTCGATCAATCTATCGAGCCATCCAGTGCCACAAACAAACCTAGAGTTCGTACTACAATAACACTAGATGATACACATTAATCAACTCTAATGTCACCTGGATACTCTGATGTCACCGCAAGTATCCGTGAGTCAATTATTTGATATGCATCAAATAATTTCATATCCATAATATTCAATCCAACACAAAGAGCTTCAAAGAGTACCCCAAAGTTTCAATCGGAGAAAGTAGGATGGAAACGTGTATCAACCTATGTGCCTAGATTACCCCAATAATGTCACCATGGGAATCCAAGTGTTGATTACCAAAACATATATCAAGTGATTCAATAGAAAACCCCATTGTCACCACGGGTATCCACATGCAAGACATACATCAAGTGATCTCAAATCCAATAATCAGTATGATAATAATGAAACCTCAAAGGGAAAGACTCAATTCATCGCAACAAGATAGAGAGGGAAGAACACCATATGATCCAACTATATTAACAAAGCTCGTGGTACATTTAGCTCGTGCCCAATAAGAACACGAGAAAGAGAGAGATCAAACACATAGCTACTGGTACATACCCTTAGCCTTCAGGGTTAACTACTCCCTCCTCGTCATGGAGACCACCGGGATGATGAAGATGGACTCCGGTGATGCTTTCCCCCTCTGGCAGGGTGCCGAAAAAGGCCTCCAGATGAGATCACTTTGAAGCAGAGGCTTGCAACAGCGGCGCGGAAGTTCTAGGTTTATTTCTTGGGGTTTATGTATTTATAAGAATTTTCAACATTGGTTTCAAGCCAATAGGAGTTACGAGGGACCCACGAGCTCAGGTGGCACTCCCTACCCCCCAGGGTGCACGGGGTGAGCTCGTGACTCCCTCGTGGGTCTTCTGCTCCTCCCTCGAAGCTTTGGGGGTCTCTTTGTTGGAAATATGCCCTAGAGGCAATAATAAATGGTTATTGTTATATTTCTTTGTTCATGGTAATTGTCTATTATTCATGCTATAATTGTATTGTCCGGAAATCGTAATACATGTGTGAATACATAGACCACAACGTGTCCCTAGTAAGCCTCTAGTTGACTAGCTTGTTGATCAACAGATAGTCATGGTTTCCTGACTATGGACATTGGATGTCATTGATAACGGGATCACATCATTAGGAGAATGATGTGATGGACAAGACCCAATCCTAAGCATAGCATAAAAGATCGTGTAGTTTCGTTTGCTAGAGCTTTTCCAATGTCAAGTATCTTTTCCTTAGACCATGAGATCGTGCAACTCCCGGATACCGTAGGAGTGCTTTGGGTGTGCCAAACGTCACAACGTAACTGGGTGACTATAAAGGTGCACTACGGGTATCTCCGAAAGTGTCTGTTGGGTTGGCACGGATCGAGACTGGGATTTGTCACTCCGTGTGACGGAGAGGTATCTCTGGGCCCACTCGGTAATGCATCATCATAATGAGCTCTATGTGACTAAGGCGTTGGTCACGGGATCATGCATTGCGGTACGAGTAAAGAGACTTGCCGGTAACGAGATTGAACAAGGTATTGGGATACCGACGATCGAATCTCGGGCAAGTAACATACCGATTGACAAAGGGAATTGCATACGGGATTGATTGAATCCTCGACACCGTGGTTCATCCGATGAGATCATCGTGGAACATGTGGGAGCCAACATGGGTATCCAGATCCCGCTGTTGGTTATTGACCGGAGAGGCGTCTCGGTCATGTCTGCATGTCTCCCGAACCCGTAGGGTCTACACACTTAAGGTTCGGTGACGCTAGGGTTGTAGAGATATGTGTATGCGGAAACCCGAAAGTTGTTCGGAGTCCCGGATGAGATCCCGGACGTCACGAGAGGTTCCGGAATGGTCCGGAGGTGAAGAATTATATATAGGAAGTCAAGTTTCGGCCACCGGGAAAGTTTCGGGGGTTACCGGTATTGTACCGGGACCACCGGAAGGGTCCCGGGGGTCCACCGGGTGGGGCCACCTATCCCGGAGGGCCCCATGGGCTGAAGTGGGAGGGTAACCAGCCCCTAGTGGGCAGGGGCGCCCCCCATGGGCCTCCCCCCTGCGCCTAGGGTTGGAAACCCTAGGGTGGGGGGGCGCCCCACTTGCCTTGGGGGGCAAGTTCCCCCCCTTGGCCGCTGTAACACCCTGAGAATCATGCTACAGTAACCCCCCGTGATTAAGCTAATCATGTTGCTAAACAGGGCTTGATCACATTTGAATCACACCCTTTTCAAACTCCTAGTTCAAACTTCAATTAAATTTAAAAGTGGAAAATAAAAGTTTTCAAAAATTTAAACAAAAATGTTCGGTGGGTGCTAAATAATACACTAGTAATTATGGTGGAGAAAACACATTTTTATAAAATACCTAAATACTTTTAAATGAAATAAAACAGAAAAGAAAATAAACAAATAAAAGGAAAACAGAAAACAGAAACAGAGCAGGAAAAGAAAAAAAAGGGAGCAGGCCTCCCCCCCACTGACCCCGGCCCAAACTGGGCCGCCACCCCCGAACCCCCGGCCCAGCCCACTCTCCCCCTCGCCCCCTTCCCTGTTCCCCCGACCGGGGGCGGAACAGTGGCCGTCCCCGCCGCACCCCCTCGCCGGCGACGGGGAGGATAAGGGCGCCAGCTCCCCCGCCTCCTCGGGCCTCTCTCCCACTCGCCCAGCTCGTCCCTCGGCCTCTGCGCCTTCCCCCCCGCCAGATCCACCTCCCTCTCCCCTTCGATCCCCTCTGCCCGAGCGCGCTCGCCGCCGTTCACCGTAGTTCCCGCGGCCACCGTGCCCAGATCGCCCCGACGACGTGCCCAAACGACTCCCCGCCATCGACTATGCCGACTACGCCAACGGGAACGAGCCGAGCGCCACTGCACCGACCTCCACGAGCTCGTATTCACCCTTCGGGTCGCCGTCGTTCGTCGCCGGTTCCGGCTACCCCGCGCCCTCCCCGAGCTCACTGCCACTCCCTACGGCTCCGCTGTGAGCTCCCGCATCTCCTCACCCTCTCCGTTAGCTCGCCCGCGTTCCGTAGCTGCTTCCCCACGCGCGCCCGAACACCGCGCCGCGGAGCTCGCCGCCGGCGGGTCTCCGGTGACCAAATGGTCACGGGGTCAAGCCCGTTGCACTCCCCGCCCTACGTAGATGCCCCCCAGCCCCCCCGCTTGCTCGTTAGCCCGCCGTAGCCGAGTTTCCGTCGGGCACCCGTAGCACCTCGCCGCCGGCGAGCTCGTAGCGGTCGTCCCCGGCCGTTCCAGCCCCTCCGACCACCGCCGTTGGACGCGCGACGCCGAGCCGTGTCGAACGCGCCCAGCCACGCCCCCGCAAACCCACCGTAGCGCAAACCCGCACCCCCTCCCGAGCCGCGCCGCCGCGTTTGGCTCGCCGGAGCCGCTCCGGCGCCGGCCGCCGACGTGGCCGGCCTGGGGCCACCCCAGTGCCCCTGCCAGTGGCCCCCACGGGCCCCAGTTGACTGGGTTGACCTAGTCAACGCTGACTGGGCAGACCCAGTCACTGACATGCGGGCCCCGCCGCAAAAATATAAAAAAGAAAAGAAAAAGAAAATGTTTTATAAATAAAAATAATTAAATTAACTAATCACTCACTGACATATGGGGCCCACCCCTCTAATTATACTGTTAGATTAGTTTAACTAAATATTAGACTAACAGAGGCTGACATGTGGGTCCCACTGGACCCACCTGTCTGGGTTGACTGGTCAGCTGACCTGTTGACCTGCTGACGTCAGCATTGCCTCATGCTGACGTCATAATTCATTTTGCTTAATATAAATAATTCCAGAAATTCAAATAAACTTTGAAAATTCATATCTTTTAAACCGTAACTCGGATGAAAATGTTTTCTATATGAAAGTTGCTCAGAACGACGAGACGAATCCAAATACGCAGTCCGTTCATCCACCACACCTCCCTAACCTATCGAACTAGCAACTTTCCCCCTCCGGTCCGACTGTCCGAAAACGCGAAACATCGGGAATACCTCCCGGATGTTCCCCCCCTTCACCGGTACCCCCTACTGTCGCGTTAGGACACACCTAGCACCGCTGATTGTCATGTCACGCATCGTCATGCTTATGTTTGCATTGTATTTACTGTTTCTTCCCCCCTCTTCTCTCCGGTAGACTACGAGACCGACACTGCTGCTGCCCAGTTCGACTACGGAGTCGGCGACCCCTCCTACTTGCCAGAGCAACCAGGCAAGCCCCCCCCCCTTGATCACCAGATATCGCCTATTCTTCTCTATACTGCTTGCATTAGATTAGTGTAGCATGTTACTGCTTTTCGATATCCTATCCTGATGCATAGCCTATCCTTGCTACTACTGTTGATACCTTTACCTGCAATCCTACATGCTTAGTATAGGATGCTAGATTTCCATCAGTGGCCCTACATTCTTGTCCGTCTGCTGTGCTATACTATCGGGCCGTGATCACCTGGGCGGTGATCACGGGTATATACTTATATACTACATACATGACACATGTGATGACTAAAGTCGGGTCGGCTCGTAGGAGTACCCGCAAGTGGATCTTTGTGGCGGAGCGACAGGGCAGGTTGAGACCGCCTAGGTGAGAGGTGGGCCTGGCCCTGGTCGGCGTTCGCGGATACATAACACGCTTAACGAGATCTTGGTATTTGATCTGAGTCTGGCCATTTGGTCTATACGCACTAACCATCTACGCGGGAGTAGTTATGGGTATCCCGGCGTCGTGGTATCAGCCGAAGCCTTCTTGACGTCAGCGACTGAGTGGCGCGCGCCGGATTGGACTGGAACGCCACTAGGCTAGGTCTGCTTCCGGCCGCGTACGCAACGTGCAGGTGTGCATAGGGCGATGGGCCCAGACCCCTGCGCGCATAGGGTTAGACCGGCGTGCTGACCTCTCTGTTGAGCCTAGGTGGGGCTGCGACGTGTTGATCTTCCGAGGCCGGGCATGACCCAGAAAAGTGTGTCCGGCCAAATGGGATCGAGCGTGTTGGGTTATGTGGTGCACCCCTGCAGGGAAGTTTATCTATTCGAATAGCCGTGTCCCTCGGTAAAAGGACGACCCGGAGTTGTACCTTGACCTTATGACAACTAGAACTGGATACTGAATAAAATACACCCTTCCAAGTGCCAGATACAACCCGGTGATCGCTCTCTACAGTGCATATGTAGTGTAGCTCCTTGCTTGCGAGTACTTTGGATGAGTACTCACGGTTGTTTCTCTCCCTCTTTCCCCCCCTTCCTATCTATCTGATTGTCGCAACCAGATATTGGAGTCCAGGAGCCAGACGCCACCGTCGACGACGACACCTACGACACTGGAGGTGCCTACTACTACGTGCAGGCCACTGACGACGACCAGGAGTAGTTAGGAGGATCCCAGGCAGGAGGCCTGCGCCTCGTTCGATCTGTATCCCTATTTGTGCTAGCCTTCTTAAGGCAAACTTGTTTAACTTATGTCTGTACTCAGATTTTGTTGCTTCCGCTGACTCGTCTATGATCGAGCAATTGTATTCGAGCCCTCGAGGCCCCTGGCTTGTATTATAATGCTTGTATGACTTATTTATGTTGTAGAGTTGTGTTGTGATATCTTCCCGTGAGTCCCTGATCGTGATCGTACACATTTGCGTGCATGATTAGTGTACGGTCAAATCGGGGGCCTCACAGCCGCCGCCCCTTGCCCTAGATGGGTTGTGGCCGGTGCCCCCCCTCCGAGGGGGCCTATATAAAGGGGGGGATGGAGGGCAGTAAGATCTCAGCCTTGGGCGCCTCCCTCCTCCCCTGCAACACCTCTCTCTCTCGTATAAGCTCGGGGAAGCCCTGCCGACATCCCGCTGCATCCACCACCACGCCGTCGTGCTGCTGGATCTCCATCAACCTCTCCTTCCCCCTTGCTGGATCAAGAAGGAGGAGACGTCACTGCACCGTACGTGTGTTGAACGCGGAGGTGCCGTCCGTTCGGCACTCGGTCATCGGTGATTTGGATCACGGCGAGTACGACTCCGTCATCCACGTTCATTGGAACGCTTCCGCTTGCGATCTACAAGGGTATGTAGATGCACTCCTTTCCCCTTGTTGCTAGTATACTCCATAGATGCATCTTGGTGAGCGTAGGAAAATTTTGAAATTATGCTACGATTCCCAACAGTGGCATCATGTGCCAGGCCTATGCGTAGTTACTATGCACGAGTAGAACACAAAGCAGTTGTGGGAGTTGAGTTTGCCAATTCTTCTTGCCGCTACTAGTCGTTTCTTGTTTCGGCGGCATTGTAGGATGAAGCGGCCCGGACCGACCTTACACGTACGCTTACGTGAGACAGGTTCCACCGATTGACATGCACTAGTTGCATAAGGTGGCTAGCGGGTGTCTGTCTCTCCTACTTTAGTCGGAACGGATTCGATGAAAAGGGTCCTTATGAAGGGTAAATAGAAATTGGCAAATCACGTTGTGGTCATACGTAGGTAAGAAAACGTTCTTGCTAGAAACCTACAAACCACGTAAAAACTTGCGACAACAATTAGAGGACGTCTAACTTGATTTTGCAGCAAGTGCTATGTGATGTGATATGGCCAGAAGATGTGATGAATGATATATGTGATGTATGAGATTGATCATATTCTTGTAATAGGAATCACGACTTGCATGTCGATGAGTATGACAACCGGCAGGAGCCATAGGAGTTGTCTTTATTATTTTGTATGACCTGCGTGTCATTGAATAACGCCATGTAATTTACTTTACTTTGTTGCTAAACGCGTTAGCCATAGAAGTAGAAGTAATCGTTGGCGTGACGACTTCATGAAGACACAATGATGGAGATCATGATGATGGAGATCATGGTGTCATGCCGGTGACGAAGATGATCATGGTGCCCCGAAGATGGAGATCAAAGGAGCATAATGATATTGGCCATATCATGTCACTATTTGATTGCATGTGATGTTTATCATGTTTTTGCGTCTTATTTGCTTAGAACGACGGTAGTAAGTAAGATGATCCCTTATGATAATTTCAAGAAAAGTGTCCCCCCTAACTGTGCACCGTTGCGAAGGTTCGTTGTTTCGAAGCACCACGTGATGATCGGGTGTGATAGATTCTAACGTTCGAATACAACGGGTGTTGACGAGCCTAGCATGTACAGACATGGCCTCGGCACACACGCAGTACACTTAGGTTGACTTGACGAGCCTAGCATGTACAGACATGGCCTCGGAACACGGAGGACCGAAAGGTCGAGCATGAGTCGTATAGAAGATACGATCAACATGGAGATGTTCACCGATCTTGACCAGTCCGTCTCACATGATGATCGGACACGGCCTAGTTAAATTCGGATCATGTATCACTTAGATGACTAGAGGGATGTCTATCTGAGTGGGAGTTCATTAAATAATTGATTAGATGAACTTAACTATCATGAACTTAGTCTAAAATCTTTACACTGTGTCTTGTAGATCAAATGGCCAACGTTGTCCTCAATTTCAACACTTCCTAGAGAAAACCAAGCTGAAAGATGATGGCAGCAACTATACGGACTGGGTCCGGAACCTGAGGATCATCCTCATAGTAGCCAAGAAAGATTATGTCTTAGAAGCACCGCTAGGTGAAGCACCAATCCCTGAGAACCAAGACGTTATGAACGCTTGGCAGCAGCGTGCTGATGATTACTCCCTCATTCAGTGCGGCATGCTTTACAGCTTAGAACCGGGTCTCCAAAAGCGTTTTGAGAAACATGGAGCATATGAGATGTTCGAGGAGCTGAAATTGGTTTTCCAAGCTCATGCCCGGGTCAAGAGATATGATGTCTCCGACAAGTTCTTCAGCTGTAAAATGGAGGAGAATAGTTCTGTTAGTGAGCACATACTCAGAATGTCTGGGTTGCACAACCGCTTGTCTCAGCTGGGAGTTAATCTCCCGGATGACGCGGTCATTGACAGAATCCTCCAGTCGCTTCCACCAAGCTACAAGAGCTTTGTGATGAACTTCAATATGCAGGGGATGGAAAAGACCATTCCTGAGGTATATTCAATGTTGAAATCAGCTGAGGTAGAGATCAGAAAAGAACATCAAGTGTTGATGGTGAATAAAACCACTAAGTTCAAGAAGGGCAAGGGTAAGAAGAACTTCAAGAAGGACGGCAAGGGAGTTGCCGCGCCCGATAAACCAGTTACTGGGAAGAAGTCAAAGAATGGACCCAAGCCCGAGACTGAGTGCTTTTATTGCAAGGGAAGTGGTCACTGGAAGCGGAACTGCCCCAAATACTTAGCGGACAAGAAGAAGGCCGGCAACACCAAAGGTATATGTGATATACATGTAATTGATGTGTACCTTACCAGTACTCGTAGTAGCTCCTGGGTATTTGATACCGGTGCGGTTGCTCATATTTGTAACTCAAAACAGGAACTACGGAATAAACGGAGACTGGCGAAGGACGAGGTGACGATGTGCGTCAGGAATGGTTCCAAGGTCGATGTGATCGCCGTCGGCACGCTACCTCTGCATCTACCCACGGGATTAGTTTTAAACATCAATAATTGTTATTTAGTGCCAGCTTTGAGCATGAACATTGTATCTGGATCTCGTTTAATTCGAGATGGCTACTCATTTAAATCCGAGAATAATGGTTGTTCTATTTATTTGAGAGATATGTTTTATGGTCATGCCCCGCTGGTCAATGGTTTATTTTTGATGAATCTCGAACATGATGTTACACATGTTCATAGTGTGAATACCAAAAGATGTAAAGTTGATAACGATAGTCCCACATACTTGTGGCACTGCCGCCTTGGTCACATTGGTGTCAAGCGCATGAAGAAGCTCCATGCAGATGGACTTTTGGAGTCTCTTGATTACGAATCATTTGACACGTGCGAACCATGCCTCATGGGTAAGATGACCAAGACTCCGTTCTCCGGAACAATGGAGCGAGCAACCAACTTATTGGAAATTATACATACCGATGTGTGTGGTCCAATGAGTGTTGAGGCTCGCGGAGGATATCGTTATGTTCTCACTCTCACTAATGATTTAAGTAGATATGGGTATGTCTACCTAATGAAACACAAGTCTGAAACCTTTGAAAAGTTCAAGGAATTTCAGAGTGAAGTTGAGAATCAACGTGATAGGAAAATAAAATTCTTACGCTCAGATCGTGGTGGAGAATATTTAAGTCACGAATTTGGTACACACTTAAGGAAATGTGGAATAGTTTCACAACTCACGCCACCTGGAACACCTCAGAGAAATGGTGTGTCCGAACATCGTAATCGCACTCTATTGGATATGGTGCGATCTATGATGTCTCTTACCGATTTACCGCTCTCATTTTGGGGCTATGCTTTAGAGACTGCCGCATTCACTTTAAATAGGGCTCCGTCGAAATCCGTTGAGACGACACCGTATGAATTATGGTTTGGGAAGAAACCTAAGCTGTCGTTTCTAAAAGTTTGGGGATGCGATGCTTATGTCAAGAAACTTCAACCTGAAAAGCTCGAACCCAAGTCGGAAAAATGCGTCTTCATAGGATACCCTAAGGAAACTATTGGGTATACCTTCTACCTCAGATCCGAAGGCAAGATCTTCGTTGCCAAGAACGGGTCCTTTCTGGAGAAGGAGTTTCTCTCGAAAGAATTGAGTGGGAGGAAAGTGGAACTTGATGAGGTGATAGTCACCCCTTCCGAACCGGAAAGCAGCGCAGCGCGGGAAAATGTTCCTGTGGTGCCTACACCGACTGGGGAGGAAGTTAATGATGATGATCATGAAGCTTCAGATCAAGTTACTGAACTTCGTAGGTCCACAAGGACACGTTCCGCACCAGAGTGGTACGGCAACCCTGTCCTGGAAATCATGTTGTTAGACAACGGTGAACCTTCGAACTATGAAGAAGCGATGGCGGGCCCGGATTCCGACAAATGGCTAGAAGCCATGAAATCCGAGATAGGATCCATGTATGAAAACGAAGTATGGACTTTGACTGACTTGCCCGATGACCGGCGAGCCATAGAAAACAAATGGATCTTTAAGAAGAAGATGGACGCGGATGGTAATGTGACCATCTATAAGGCTCGACTTGTCGCTAAGGGTTATCGACAAGTTCAAGGGGTTGACTACGATGAGACTTTCTCACCCGTAGCGAAGCTGAAGTCCGTCCGAATCATGTTAGCAATTTCCGCATACTATGATTATGAGATATGGCAGATGGACGTCAAAACGGCATTCCTTAACGGCTTCCTTAAGGAAGAGTTGTATATGATGCAGCCGGAAGGTTTTGTCGATCCTAAGAATGCTAACAAAGTATGCAAGCTCCAGCGCTCAATCTATGGGCTGGTGCAAGCATCTCAGAGTTGGAACATTCGCTTTGATGAGATGATCAAAGCGTTTGGGTTTACACAGACTTATGGAGAAGCCTGTGTTTACAAGAAAGTGAGTGGGAGCTCTGTAGCATTTCTCATATTATATGTGGATGACATATTATTGATGGGAAATGATATAGAATTCTTGGAAAGTATAAAGGCCTATTTGAATAAGTGTTTTTCAATGAAGGACCTTGGAGAAGCTGCTTATATATTAGGCATCAAGATCTATAGAGATAGATCAAGACGCCTCATTGGTCTTTCACAGAGTACATACCTTGACAAGATATTGAAGAAGTTCAATATGGATCAGTCCAAGAAGGGGTTCTTGCCTGTATTGCAAGGTGTGCAATTGAGCACGGCTCAATGCCCGACCACGACAGAAGATATAGAAAAGATGAGTGTCATCCCCTATGCCTCGGCCATAGGGTCTATTATGTATGCCATGCTGTGTACCAGACCTGATGTAAACCTTGCCGTAAGTTTGGTAGGAAGGTACCAAAGTAATCCTGGCATGGAACACTGGACAGCGGTCAAGAATATCCTGAAGTACCTGAAGAGGACTAAGGATATGTTTCTCGTTTATGGAGGTGACGAAGAGCTCGTCGTAAAGGGTTACGTCGACGCTAGCTTCGACACATATCTGGATGACTCGAAGTCACAAACCGGATACGTGTATATTTTGAATGGAGGAGTAGTAAGCTGGTGCAGTTGCAAGCAAAGCGTCGTGGCGGGATCTACATGTGAAGCGGAGTACATGGCAGCCTCGGAGGCAGCACAGGAAGCAGTCTGGATGAAGGAGTTCATTACCGACCTAGGGGTGATTCCCAATGCGTCGGGCCCGATGACTCTCTTCTGTGACAACACTGGAGCCATTGCCCTTGCGAAGGAGCCCAGGTTTCACAGGAAGACCAGGCATATCAAGCATCGCTTCAACTCCATTCGTGAAAGTGTTCAAAATGGAGACATAGATATTTGTAAAGTACATACGGACCTGAATGTAGCAGATCCGTTGACTAAACCTCTCCCTAGAGCAAAACATGATCAACACCAGGACGCAATGGGTGTTCGATTCATCACAATGTAACTAGATTATTGACTCTAGTGCAAGTGGGAGACTGTTGGAAATATGCCCTAGAGGCAATAATAAATGGTTATTATTATATTTCTTTGTTCATGGTAATTGTCTATTATTCATGCTGTAATTGTATTGTCCGGAAATCGTAATACATGTGTGAATACATAGACCACGAGGTGTCCCTAGTAAGCCTCTAGTTGACTAGCTCGTTGATCAACAGATAGTCATGGTTTCCTGACTATGGACATTGGATGTCATTGATAACGGGATCACATCATTAGGAGAATGATGTGATGGACAAGACCCAATCCTAAGCATAGCATAAAGGATCGTGTAGTTTCGTTTGCTAGAGCTTTTCCAATGTCAAGTATCTTTTCCTTAGACCATGAGATCGTGCAACTCCCGGATACCGTAGGAGTGCTTTGGGTGTGCCAAACGTCACAACGTAACTGGGTGACTATAAAGGTGCACTACGGGTATCTCCGAAAGTGTCTGTTGGGTTGGCACGGATCGAGACTGGGATTTGTCACTCCGTGTGACGGAGAGGTATCTCTGGGCCCACTCGGTAATGCATCATCATAATGAACTCTATGGACTAAGGCATTGGTCACGGGATCATGCATTGCGGTATGAGTAAAGAGACTTGCCGGTAACGAGATTGAACAAGGTATTGGGATACCGACGATCGAATCTCGGGCAAGTAACATACCGATTGACAAAGGGAATTGCATACGAGATTGATTGAATCCTCGACACCGTGGTTCATTCGATGAGATCATCGTGGAACATGTGGGAGCCAACATGGGTATCCAGATCCCGTTGTTGGTTATTGACCGGAGAGGCGTCTCGGTCATGTCTGCATGTCGCCCGAACCCGTAGGGTCTACACACTTAAGGTTCGGTGACGCTAGGGTTGTAGAGATATGTGTATGTGGAAACCCGAAAGTTGTTCGGAGTCCCGGATGAGATCCTGGACGTCACGAGAGGTTCCGGAATGGTCCAGAGGTGAAGAATTATATATAGGAAGTCAAGTTTCGGCCACCGGGAAAGTTTCGGGGGTTACCGGTATTGTACCGGGACCACCGGAAGGGTCCCGGGGGTCCACCGAGTGGGGCCACCTATCCCGGAGGGCCCCATGGGCTGAAGTGGGAGGGTAACCAGCCCCTAGTGGGCTGGGGCACCCCCCATGGGCCTCCCCCCTGCGCCTAGGGTTGGAAACCCTAGGGTGGGGGGGCGCCCCACTTGCCTTGGGGGGCAAGTTCCCCCCCCCCCTTGGCCGCCGCCCCTTGCCCTAGATGGGTTGTGGCCGGCGCCCCCCCCCCCTCCCAGGGGGCCTATATAAAGGGGGGGAGGGGGGGCAGTAAGATCTCAGCCTTGGGCGTGTCCCTCCTCCCCTGCAACACCTCTCTCTCTCGTATAAGCTCGGCGAAGCCCTGCCGACATCCCGCTGCATCCACCACCACGCCGTCGTGCTGCTGGATCTCCATCAACCTCTCCTTCCCCCTTGCTGGATAAAGAAGGAGGAGACGTCGCTGCACCGTATGTGTGTTGAACGCGGAGGTGCCGTCCGTTCGGCACTCGGTCATCGGTGATTCGGATCACGGCGAGTACGACTCCGTCATCCACGTTCATTGGAACGCTTCCGCTTGCGATCTACAAGGGTATGTAGATGCACTCCTTTCCCCTCGTTGCTAGTATACTCCATAGATTCATCTTGGTGAGCGTAGGAAAATTTTAAAATTATGCTACGATTCCCAACACTCTTATGTTCTAAAAAAATCACCATCAATTTTCGTGGCATTTGGATTTTGTTTGGTATGGATTTTCTGGAAAACCGAAAACATGCATAATACAATAACTGGCACTGGGCACTAGGTTAATAGGTTAGTTCAGGAAAATCCTATAAAAGTGCACCAAAACCATATAAAATTGTTGGAAACATGGCATGACTACTTCATAAATTATAGATACATTGGAGACGTATCACCATGTGACTGCCTCGGCGCTAAAGGAGCGCTTCAGGTGCGCTTTGAAGAGCCCAATGCGTTTATCTTAGGTGCCTCCTCAACAGCCTGATCCTCGGCTATGAAGGCCGTCGTTTGCTCCTGTGTACGGAGGGAGCGTTCAGTGTTACCATTAACTGTAATAACACTCTTTGGTCCTGGCATTTTGAGCTTTAGATATGCATAATGTGGGACGACGTTAAATCGAGCAAACGCAGTTCGCCCAAGGAGTGCATGATAACCACTTGGAAAAGGAACGATATCGAAGATAAAGTTTTCGCTTTGGAAGTCCTCGGGAGAGCCGAAGACTACCTCCAACGTAATGGTCCCGGAGCATTGCACCTCAACGCCAGGTATTACACCCTTGAGAGTGGTGTTGCTGGGTTTAATCCTTGATGGATCAATGTCCATTTTCCTGATCATGTCAGCATAGATCAGGTTGACGCTGTTGCCTCCGTCCATAAGGACCCGTGTGAGGTGAAACCCATCTACAATGGGGTCAAGTACTAGAGCTATCGAACCTCCGTGACAGATATTGGTCGGGTGGTCTCGCTTCTCAAAGGTGATCGGGCAAGCTGACCACGGATTATACTTCGGGGCCACAGGCTCTAAGGCATAAATGTCCCAAAGCGCGCGCTTCCTCTCCTTTTTAGGGATGTGAGTGACGTAGATCATATTCACATATTTTACTTCAGGAGGGAACGGCTTTTGGCCTCCATTATTGGGCCTCCGAGGTTCATCCTCATCCTCGTTGCGAGACTAGCTCTTGTCTTGACCTTCGACTGCTATCTTTCTGGCCTGCAGGATAACCCAACAGTTTCGATTGGTGTGATTGGCAGGTTTATCTAAAGTGCCATGAATCTGGCAAGGCTTGACGAGTATTTTTTCAAGTGCATTCATACCATCCCTGTTCCCTTTAAAGGGCTTCTTTTCTACGCAGTCCTCAGATTGCTGAATTCGGCATTGACAGTTGCGTCATTGGCGTCACTGCCATTGTTTTTGTGTCGGTGCTTGTTGTTCTTGTTGCACCTAGGCCCCCCATTTTCGTCGCACACCTGTGAGGTGCCAGCCTCATTGTTGTGAGTTCCGCGAGCCAACCAACTATCCTGATACGGCCACGCCTGGTCCTACGACCGTGCATGCGGTTGGATTAATGGTGCAAAAGTGTGTTGTGTTCAAGCATGACTTAAGCCAAGCTAAGTTTGAGACCCACAAGGAGGAAAGGATTAAATTGCTTTTGTATTTCTTGTTGAGATCAACAAGCGCGCAACATTAGGAGTTCCATGTGTGCATGCTATAAGAAGATAAGAAGAAGATGAGCTGGTTTGAAAGGAATGGAATCAATATATATTTCTTGTTTTATTTCTTACCATGCAAGGAGTACAACACGTTGGTTATGAGAACCTATAAGTGTGATCTGCTTTCCTTGAAGGGATCCGGTTGGGGCCCACCTGGCAAACCAGATGTAATGCACCAACTTTATTAGAGTCAAGTTAAATTAGTTTTGTGTCTGGTTTAGTACTTCCGTTTGTACAGGTTGCATGCCAAAAATAAGGCACGTAACTTAGTAAGGATAGAGTCCAAGGGATTTTTCTAGATTGCTTTTGCTTGTTAGGTTCGGTTGTTTATTTTTTTCAAGATAGAGGTATCGGCTATGTACTATAAATAGCCAGGTTAGTGCATCATTGTACGCAGGTTATTTTGAGATGAATTAGACATCGTGTGTGTTCTGGCCATCAGCCATTATCAAGTTTAGAGAAACCTTGTCAAAAATCTCTGTTGGCTTGTGAGTTCCTACGACGCGACACGTAGGAGAATACAAGCTAAGCCTATACGGTTTTTCCACGTTATTCCTTCAGATTGAGGGGTTGGCGTGTTGTTTTCCCGGGATTTGCAAACATCTTCGTAAACCTGCGACTAGTTCTTGTTGCGTTGAAGGTTTGTGCCGTGAAAGATCGGGCCAACAACGGATCGACCCTCGCCTCGAGGTTCGCTGCTCATCATATCCTCACCTGCACAAAATTGGGTCATCAAAGAGGTAAGGGCCGCCATAGTTCTCGGCTTCTTGTCCAAGCTATCGTGCCAGCCACTCATCACGGATACTATGTCGGAAAGCAGCGATCGCTTTGTCATTAGGACAGTCTACTATTTGGTTCTTTTTAGTTAAGAACCGACTCCAGGACTTCCTAGCGGACTCGCGAGGCTGCTGAATGATATGGCTAAGGTCATCGGCATCCGGGGGCCGAACATATGTGCCCTGGAAGTTCGCCCTTCGAGCTCTTCCCACCTTCTGATAGAGTTCTCAGGCAAGCTATTGAACCGGTCCTTTGAGTTTTAGCGGTAGATACCTCATGGCGTGGAGATCATCTCCTCGATCCATATGATTGTGGAGAAGGAAATCTTCAATCCAAACAGCCGGGTCAGTCGTTCCATCATATTGTTCCATATTCACAGGTTTAAACCCTTCTGGGAATTGATGTCCCATGACCTCGTCCATAAAACATATTGGGTGTGCAGGCCCTCAAAACCGAGCCACGTCATGCCGGATATCAGTAGTCATCCGATCTTGTGTCTGCTCTTAAGACCTCGCGTGCCTATCGAGCCAGGTTCATAGCCGGCCAGTCCAGCAGGAGCATGTCCTCGTGATCTGTATATGGATCTCGACGGGGCGGGATTTGCGGTTCATTTCCTTTGCAAATCATAAGGCTCAGCCAGTTGGACTGGCTCCTTGCCTTCACGGTTATGATTCATGGGAGGGTTTTTATCTCCTCCAGTTGGCCTGTCCCGCCCCCGAGGAGGATGGTCAGGCTGGTCAGCTCGGTCGTGCTTAACAACACGTTTTCGGCAACTTCGTCATCGAATGCAGGAAGTAGCCATAGAATACCCCATTGTCACCATGGGTATCCACATGCAAGACATACATCAAGTGATCTCAAATCCAATATTCATTCCGATAATAATGAAATCTCAAAGGGAAAGACTCAATTCATCACAACATGATAGACAGGGAAGAACATCATATGATTCAACTATATTAACAAAGCTCGAGGTACATCAAGATCATGCCAATTCAAGAACGTGCACGCGAGAGAGAGAGAGAGAGAGAGAGATCAAACACATAGCTACTGGTACATACCCTCAGCCTCGAGGGTGAATTGCTCTCTCCTTGTCATGGAGACCGCCGGGATGATGAACATGGCCTCCGGTGATGGTTTCCCACTCCGACAGGGCGTCGGAAAAGGCCTTCGGATGAGATCGCTTCGGTATAGAGGCTTGAGGCGGCGGCGTCCAAGTTCTAAGTTTCTTTCTGGGGGTTTTTGGATTTATAGGATTTTTCAGCGTTGGAATCACGCCAATCAGAGTTATGTGGGACCCACGAGCTCACACGGCACTCCCTACCCCCCAGGGTGTGCGGGGTGAGCTCTTGATTCCTTCGTGGGTCTTCTGGTCCTTGAAGCTTTGGTGGCCTCTTATGTTTCAAAAAAATCACCGTAAATTTTCGTGGCATTTGGACTTCGTTTGGTATGGATTTTCTGGAAAACAAAAAACATGAAGAAAACAACAACTAGCACTGGGCACTAGGTTAATAGGTTAGTTCATGAGAATCATATAAAGTGCACCAAACCATATAAATTTGTTGTAAACATGGCATGAATACTTCATAAATTATAAATACATTGGAGACGTTTGAGACTTCCGCGGAGCAACAACAATACAACACCCGGTTTTAGGCCATCCAGGAGACGAGTGGTGCGATGCAACGAATCCAACACATCCTCATATGCTGATAACTGACCATATAACTGAGAGAATCTCTCTACATAATCTTCCATTGTGAAAGTTTGAGCTACATGTAACAATTTGCGAATTAGAGACTAGGGTTGATTTCTTCCATACCTATATTGCAGTTCCTGACAAAATTCAGTCCAGGTGACGGTAAACGCCTCTAAGCTGATTCGGACCACCTCGCAGCAGCTCCGTCCAAATTGACAGTGGCCATAGCACTCCGGCGGTGAGAAGGAATACTCCAGAGATGAAATTGGTCCTCGCACCTTGTTTGCCAGATTCATGAATTCGCATCGTCAAACCGAGGAACATCCAAACGTAGACCAAAATGTAGATGAATCGGGAACATCCAAATTGAAGCCCTCTCGAGACGGAAAAAAATTGGGATCTGAGTGGAATCACACGTATCTCTGACAAGGGGAGGGACATAATATTATGTGCCTTCCCCGGGTGGTCATTGTCAATGTCAAGGGAATCTATGGCGGCACGGCCGTGCCAACTCCCAGCCCGAAGCAAAATTGAAGAGTCGTTCCCGTTGCGCAACCCCTCCTTGTTCATCTCAATGCGGATATGGTCGATTTCGAGCGCCATCTCATCATGGACCACATCCACCTTTGCCGAGACAAGGCCATCAAGCGTGGCATTGTTCTCTTCCAGAAGCTTGCTCATGGATTTGAGCATGAACTCGCCATGATCCTTGAACCTCTGCTTCAAAATCGGTGGTGATCTCCACGCGCAACAGCTTGTACACAGTCTGCCCTTCTCCCGATAAGCTCTCCATCGCCTTCGCTCACCGCCGATCACGCAGTCTGGTACAATGGTGGTGGCGCAGGATCTCTAGGACTCAATGCCTCTGATGAACTACTGTGATCTAGGTTTCAAGAACATGGTGTGTTTCAGTTGCTAACCTCCCATCTACCCTCACAGCTGACCTGATTACAAGCCAGGCCGAAGCCAACCAATTTCTAGCCAACTATTACAGTGCACAATATACATACATATACCAACAAGCTATTGGAGTCTAGATCCATTCCGGTCCTGCTATCCTCCTGGCTTCACCTTGTCTCTGGGTTGGCCCTTCCTCGTCTCAACTTGTTCCCATTGTTTCTGTTGTTGTAGACAGGAAATATTTTGTTCCCACTGCTTCTATTGCGGTTGCCCAGCAAGGTCCTATTCCCGTTGCTTCTATTGCCGTTGTCGGACGAGGTCCTGTTCCTGCCACTTCCGTTGTCATTGTCGGGCGATGTCTAGTAACCGAAGAAGGTGGTACGGTCATTGTCGAGCGGTACACTTGTGAGCACTACAAAAAAAGACACATCTGTGACATTTTGGGCCAAACGAATTTTTTTCTGTCATGCTTATGACACTTCTATGACGATAATTGTGACAAAACCCGATATCATCATAGATGTGGTGGGCTCCTACTTCTATGACAAAAAATCATGACAGAAAATGGGCTTTTCATCCTGGGCGGGGCGGAGACGCAGCTGCATGACATTATTTGGGCCGTCCATGACAGAAAAAACCATGGTAGAAGCGAGGGCGAGGAAAATATCGGGGACTTCCCGGTTACGGTGGGTGGTCGGGGCTGAGCAATGCACGGAGGGATTGCGTGTTTCTCTCGTACACGTACGCGCATGGGTGTGAGGTGTTGGGCTCTAACTGAACCCGAGCTATTGCACTGCAGGCTATGCGTTTCTGAACCCGAGCTATCGATCGATCTGGCTGTTAACTGAACCCGATCGAGCGATTCCTTCGCTACTGCTGCTAACTGAAGCCGATAGAACCTGCTGCCTCTTGATGAACAGTGAGCATTGTTGGGGGTTGGATGAACAGTTCCCGGTGGGGGATGGATGAATAGGACCCCGTGGTAGTAGAGGTTGTTGCCGCTGGATGAACAGGACCCCGATCGAGCCGGTTGGGGGTGGATGAATAGGACTCCGTGGCGGGCTGGTTGAACAGTAGCCGGTGGAGGGCTGGATGAATAGTAGCCAGTGGAGGAGCAGTGGAGGCTGGATGAACAGGAGCCCGTGGATGAACAGTAGTTGATGGAGGCAGGAGGGAGACGCCGTGGATGAACAGTCGCAGGTGGAGGCTAGAGGAGGTCGACGGTGGATGAACAGTAGCCCATGGAGGCTGGAGTGAGGCAGTAGACGGTGGATGAACAGTAGGTCGTGGAGTCCCGTTTTGCTGTACGCCACACCCCTCCCGATGAATAGGACCCCCGTTTCGACTGTAGGAGGTCGAAGAGAAGTCTGTTTCCTCCATTTTGCGGTATGCCACACCCCTCGCGATCAACAGGACTCCGTTTCGACCGTAGGCACTCGAACACAAGTCTGTTTCCTTCGTCTTGCGATACGCCAGACCCCTCCCGATGAACAAGATCCCGTTTTGACCGTAGGCGGTCGAACACAAGGCTGTTTCCTCCATTCTGCGATACGCCAGGCCTCATTTCGGCTATTCCGTCCAAGCCGGTTGGCTCCCGATGAACACGACGCATTCCGTTGCCTCCCAATGAACACGGCGATGCAGTTTCTCCATTCCGACCCAGCCGGTTGGCTGCCGATGAACAGGACGCCGTCGCTGCCTCTCCATGTACACGAGCCCTGGCCGTACGTATGCGCGAGTAGGAGTTCGAGACCCCACCCGTATGTACATACGTGGCCGTATTTTCTTTCTTGCACCCTGGCTGTACGTACGTGTACACGATATTGACGGGACTACGTGACATCCTACATTCGCGCCTCTACTACGACATGTGCCCTTCCTTACTCGGCCACGGTTCATCGCTGTAGCCTGCAGACAGACCGATCAACCAGTATGTACGTACACATTCACGACCAGAATGACAACGCTATGTACGCTTCGACTAGGTGGGTCCCGACTATCAGGGAGGATAAGGAGGCACTTCCTTGCGTGCGAAGATGTAGCTGGGGGTCCCAGCAGTCAGGGGGAAACATTTTTTCGCGAAATATGGTGGCCCGTCCGGTGGGTCCCTGCTGTCAGGTGGATGAATCATTATTTTGCGCGTAATAAGGAGCCACTTCCTTGCTGCGGCCATGGACCCAGCTGTCAGCCTCTCCACATACAGTACTTTTCTAATGTAAGTCATTCCTTGACCACATTGACCACGGCGCGCCGAGAGCACCAAGGCGGTGGACGACGGCGAGGCCTAGGAAGGGGATGACGCGGAGCCGGGGAAGACACGGCAGTGGATGCCCGCGCAGAGAGGAGTACGAGGGTTGACTGGTTCAGCTGCGGTGTGAGGCTGTCATCGCCGCATAATAACAGGGGGTGTGGGTGAGTAGAGGGATGGCCTGGCCAGAGGTTGGAGTAGGGTGGGGCAGTGAGGCCTGCGCGGCAGCAGAGCTGGCCACGGGAGGCAGGAGCAGGCGGCACGACCGGTGCTGGTTTGGGCGGCTGGAGCAAGAAGACCAGAGGTTGAAGAAGCACTACAGTCGCTGGATGGACATGGTACGGTCACTGGAGCTAGAATCGTTCATATTGACTAAGTTGACAAAGCCCTCCGTCCGCGTCAGTAGGCCCACAAGTTAGCCTCCAACTACGGTCGGTCCCAGCTAGCAAGGGGAGTATTCATTTTTTTGTGCGTTGACCATGCCGCACCGAGCGCATCCGAGGTGGTTGACGATGGCGAGGCCCCAGATAGCAACGAGCCGGAGATGGGAAGACGCGAGAGTGGAGTCGTAGACGGAGAGGTACACGAGGGTTAACTAGTTCTGGTGCGGCGTGGTTTGGCAGTCGGTGGAGAAGAACGGGAGGTGTGGAGGGATGGCCTGACCGGCAGTGGGGTGGCGCTTCACATTGAAGCGTGCTAAGCAGAGCTGCTAGTAGCAGGAGGCGGGAGCAGGTGGTCCCAGTGGCGCTGGAGGAAGAAGACGAGAGATTGAAGATGGATGCCGGTTGTTGGATGTAAATCCAATGGCTATCGATGTCAGAATCATTTGTTGACTAAGTTGACAACGACTTGCTTTGGCTTCGACCTATTGGCCCACATTTTAGCCTCCAAAAATGTGGCACATATTCAACCCATTTTTTCAGAATTTACAGTCCATTTGATTTTTTTAGAATTACAGTCCATTTGCTGGGCTGGGTGAACAAATAATGTAGCGTCCATGCGGCCCAATTTTTTAAAACTACAGCCCATTTTCACTTTCTCGAAATACACGAATTTGCTGGCTGGCTGAACGAATAATGTAGCGTCCATGGGGCCCATTTATTTTTTCCTAAAAAATTATAGCCCATTTGCACTTTCTCGAAATACACGATTTTGCTGGGCTGATTCTAATTATAATGTTGAGTTGGGCGCAGTAATGTTATCAAAAAATAAACAGGGGCTGGGCATTTTGTTATAAATATATTTAAATAATAAGTGCTTTAGTATTACATTGGTCCTTAAATCTTACCAAGCTTTTGTACACAATCACCAGGATTTTCGTTGCCTTAATGTAAAAAATCCAGAATTTTATTGTTAAAAATTATTTTTATAAGTTACTAATACGTGGGATATTCTTTTCTTATATATGTAAGTATCTGTTAAATATATGATGACAATAACAATAATATATAATAGCATATAAAATAATATAAATCTATATAATATAGTTAGAAGGGAAACATAAGTTGGACCTGGCGTTCCTATTCTTATGTAGAAAAATAGAACAGACCTCTGCGTTTTCTTCAAAAAATTACATAAGTTGGGCTGCAGATGTTTCAGGAAAAAAAACTAGGATCCGAAGTCCATAGGACGATCGATAAATGACGGCGCTCAAGAAAATACAAACCGGCATGTCGTGGGTTGCGCATGTTAAAAATGAAAGCCTAGACGGGGCAGCCCACAACCCAGTTTATACTTGCTGGCCTAATAATAATAAATGATACCTGCCAGCTCCCCGGCTTCGTTGTAAATTCATCTCCTTTAGTAACTACGTTGAAGCACCTCAAAACAAAATGTAACTATGTTGACAAACCCGTGGGCCCCAGCGTCAGTATAGCATTAGGGGGAAGTATTTTTTCAATGAGGCACTTGCTTGCGTACGGCCATATACCTTGTGGGTCCCGACTGTCCGCCTCTCCACGTACAGTCCTCTCCAGATTCCTCTCGTTTGTTCAGCATGTTCACAACGGCAGACAGCGGCGCTGTGGCGAGCGCACAAAGGTGGAGGACGAGAACGAACCACCGGAGCCGGGGAAGGCATGCTACAGTAATGGTAGATGTTGTGCCTTATTTCTCTCGAAACTACTGAACTAGCCCAGTGGCCAAGTGACACTACCCGAGCGCTGTTCTGCACGGGTTCGATTCCACCTGATTCAGTGAAAATATCTCCAAATTTTTTGCCTCTGCCATTATTGACATGTGGGTCCCCATTGTCATCTATGCACACCACGTCCAACACTTGCCAAAACTTTGACCCTCGTTTTCTCCGTTTTTCGCAAACTCGACATTGCATGGGCATTTTGAAAATAGCATATCTTTTTGACTGTGCATCATATGAAGATGTGCTATGCATGAATGTTGATCAGCATGGTGTTAACTGGCTGGTAGTTCCATTTTCGACCATGAATAAAACTTCCAACATGATGTTATCCCTGTTTGAAAAGGGCGTGTTAATATAAATGCTCTGCCTCTGAAACCTGCAGTTTCTTATCTGAAACTGAAACTTGTAGTTTCTTCTCTGAGAATCAAATTGTCTGCACTTTTATATGAAACTACATTTTTTTAAGTGTTAAAAGTAGATCTCTAGAATTCATAAAATACTTCATATGCTCAATACTGCAAATCTAAAATTCAAAAGACATTCATATCTGAAAGTACTCTCAAAATACACAAAACACAATTCACAACCTGCAAATACTGACAACCCTAAGCTCCTCCTGACAATTCACAACCTGCCCAACTATTGGGTTGGGGGGCAGTCCCCTCCTATTCCTCGGTGGCAGACATCCGCCCCATGAGACGATGTGAACGGCGAGGGAGAGGATGGCGGGGAAGAGTCATCGGGCCAACTGCTTTTCTCCTCTTGCAGTTGGGTTTGGTCGACGAAGACTCCACCGGCTCGCTCTAGCACGGCACCCTCACAAACGGCACCCTGTAGATGCTCGATCCTTCTTCAATCTCTGGTGGATGCCCCATCTTGGATCGATACTCCCACCACCGCTGCCTCACGATCAGATTCGGTGAATCTGTTTGTTCCATGGCCCAGAGGAGCAGCTCTATGTACTCCCGCGCGACTCCCTTCGGGAGTATTGCCGCCTTTTCGCTCTGTTGCAGATGTTTGGCCATGGATGTCGCCGTCGCTGCTAGTTGGTCCTTGTTGTCAAACCAGGATTGTATATCCAACATCCTAGCTAGCTTCACAGGGTCGCCGTCTGTGATCCTCATGTATCGGTTGTACTCCTCCATCGATCTACTTCTCCACAGCACCTTCACATGCCGGCGGTTGTTTTTGAATGGAAGAGGAGAGGAGTGGCGCTGGTTTTGGATTAGAATGGGAGAGGAGCAGCGCTAGTTTTGCATTGGAACAGGAGAGGAGGGGCAGTGGTTTTGAAATGGAAGAGGAGAGGAGCGGCGCTAGATTTAGATTGGAACAGGAGAGGAGCGGCGGTGGTTTAAGAAGAGACGAGCGGCGCTGGTCTTGGAAGTATTTTTTTGTTTTGCGTATTTTGGGTCAAAGTTTGACAAGCAAAATGTGAATGCATGTCACCAAAAATTGTATCGTTTGGTTCATATCTGAATGTACTTTCAAATTATATTATTTTTGCAACGTATAACATATATTTTATTTATGAAAATCATGGTCAATTATGACCCATAATAAAAGGGGGACTAGTTAATGTGTGGTCTCTTTCTTAATTGAAGGGTAATTGATTTTGATTTTGATCCAGTCACAGCGCGCCGGCCCTCTCGTCCAATCCTAAATCGCTGTCGCACGCTCCTCTCCCTCTTCTCCATTGCAAAACCACCTCCTCTCCTCTCCAACATCTCCATTCCAAAACCACCATCTCGCCTCTCCCCCTTCTCCATTGCAAAACCATCCCCTCTCCTCTCCATCTTCTCCATTGCAAAACCACCATCTCGCCTCTCCGTCTTCTCCATTGCAAGACCACCGTCTCGCCTCTCCCTCTTCTCCATTGCAAAACCACCCCCTCGATGTGAAAGTCAGGCGGAGGTGGTGGGCGTACAGGTCGAAGGTCGAGCATCCAGAGGATAACGAATTGATCGAGTACGGTGTGCCGTTCGTGAGGGTGCAGAGCCAACAGGATCCACATGAGTATTTGTTCTCCCACCGCAAGAGGAGGCCGGATGGCGCGACGTCACTTCCCCGCCGTTCTCCACGGTTCCCTCGACGCTCGCCTCGTTTCAACGATGGCGGTAGGGTTTAAGGTAAGCTTCGCACTAACCTAATCTTCCATCTGCTCATGCTTACAATCAGTGTGACGGCTAATGAAAATCATGCTTACAATCAGTCTCCGAGTACTACTTCAATCACCCTAAAATAGCTCTGGACCAAAAACAAAGTTGCGACACTGTGTACAAATAAAGAAAAATAGATTGGTGCTTCTTTCAGAAAAGAGTACTCCCTAGAAAAGTGCCAATATAAGCTACTAGTATTTGGCTAGAAGATTTGCTGCCGACAAAGATCCGTCCACAGAGAGCGCCACACATCCCACTGGTGGTGGTGGATGCCAATGCTTGCATGGAGCATGGTTGGTGTCAGTAATTTTTACTTGGCACACCTCGCACTCTGCATATATGCCGGTTCCATTCGTACATTTGTGCAGTTCCACCAAAATGCAACTGAATAACCCTATTTGCACAGATAATGAAAAAGCGTGATTACATTATAGTGGCACTAGTTGATGAAACATACACAAATAAATAGAAGAAAATATTGTGATAGTGTCATAGTATGCTCATTTGTGCAGTTCACCTAAAATGAAGCAATGTCCCATGAGCTAGTAGCTTCTTCTTCATTTGTTGCAATAAAATTGAGCAACATCAAGGTTCGTCGTGAAGCTCGTGGAATGTTCAACTATAATTTGGATATCATTTGTGTAGTTCAACTAAGATCAAGTGTGAAATGTATATCTCTGTTTGCACAAAAAGGTGGAAAGGAGGGTGACTAAAAAGTGATGAAACATACATCAAATGAAAAGAAGCATGGTCCTTATCTGAATGGCGATCCTACAAGGACAGTAGCAATTTCTAAGGCAGCAGCATTGCTAGATATTAGTGTGGGCATTAGGATTAACTATGACAACCGTTAAATGTAACATTACTTTAATGGTCGCATTGCTTCATTTTACCAGCAACATTACATTAACAGCTGCTAAAGAGTTGCTATTTGGGCACGGGAGAGTAGGCACACCAGGACAGTTGCATTTCTAATGAAAAGAAACAACTTATCTTAATGGGAAATTTAGCAGGACATGAAAAACAGTGCCATTGATTCATCTTACTGGAGGCATTACATTGAAAACAATATTGGTTTAATGTGTCCTTACTTTTAACAGTGTGACTGCTACATTTTACTAGTGGCATTACATAAGAGGGGCTCGGGGCAACAAACATCAGAACATGATATCTGGGTTGGTCCCATTTTTGTTCGGTATAGCCACCTTATACTGTGTAAGGCTAGCAAATCTAGTGTTGGACATATTTTGTTGATTTGTCCCCCAGTCCCCACTTTCTTTCCTTTTTCAACCAATAGATCGGTTTATATTGAGTTTGTACTGTGTTTCCCTTTATTTCCCTATTAGACCAAGAGACCAGTTGGATAGCCAGTCTCTGCTACTTTTCGCCCTCATTATTTCCTCTTTTGACCAAGTCCTAGATTCAGGTAACAAATCTTCCCCCATCCCCACACCCTTTCTACCCTGTTTGAACCAAGTAGTACTAGATTCGACTGCATGAACTAGTTTTACCTCTTAACAGTAAAAATTTAGGTGGCTTTCGAACAGCGAATCGATCCTATCTACAAGGGGCCCTGAGAAATAGTAAAAGATACAAATGCAGCGACGTTAGGAGCTGGGAAAGTAGAGCAAGGCCTGTTTCGAAGGAAGTTATACCTGAGGGTCGTCGGGATGTCGCTAGGTGGGCGGCGGGAGGCCGGATCTGCCCACACTATGGCAGCGAGGAAGAAGAAGTCGGAGGCCCTCCCTAGCCGGCGCTGCGTGCGAGAGAACGGTAAGGCACGCTGGTCGAGACGCACCGGCAGTGGGTAAGAGCCGTCGCCGAGGACGACCGCATGAACATTACACCTTCTCACCTTCCCCGGCAGAGAGGATCCGGCTGGATCTGTGACCAGCGGTGAGCAGAGAGAGAGTGTGGCCAATGTTGTCATGTTTAGATCTGGAGAGGACGAGACGGTGTGAAGAGAGCAACACTAGCAAGCAAGTGTTGAGGCCCCTGCCTATATAGTGCAGTAGTTTTCTTTTATCTACCAGAGCTGGCTTGACCTCCTCAATGACTGTCGAGAAGTCTTCATGCACGTGCCCCAGAGGCGCAGTTGTCGTCATTTCGATCTGAAGCACCGGATTAACATATAACACGAAAAAATGCCACATGACAAGAAACCATAACCTCACTGCCCCAAGGACACAACATGAATCCCGATGGACAAACTAGACGAGGATCAATGCTCAAATTAAAGATAAACTCATAGAAAGGGGTCCATCAATAGATGTCCTGATTAACATAGCCGGCTTGACCTAGATGGCAGCCGAGTAGTCTTCGTGCATGTGCCCCCAATGACCAGCGCCTTGGTGGAACTCAGGTGTCGCTGTTTAACCCTCGCAGTGATCCGAACCACATGACACCTAATATTGCGAGATGACAAGAAACTTTTTTTTAGATTTCTCATCAGAACTACAACCCTGTACAACATAGATTGCACGATATGTAGACGATGGCCAATCCTGTTGGGAGACGTAGCATACAATTTCAAAAACAATTCCGACGCTCACATAAGATCTATCTAGGAGATGCATAGCAATGAGAGGGGGAGAGTGTGTCCACGTACCCTCGTAGACTGAAAGCGGAAGCGTTTGACAACGCGGTTGATGTAGTCGAACTTATTCTCGTTCTAACCAATCAAGCACCGAACATACGGCACCTTCGAGTTCTGCACACGTTTAGCTCGATGACGTCCCTCGAAATCTTGATCCAGAAAAGTGTCGAGAGAGAGTTTCGTCAGCACAACAGCATGGTGACGGTGATGGTGAAGTGATCCACGCAGGGCTTCGCCTAAGCACTACGACAATATGACCGGAGGCGTAAACTATGGAGGGGGGCGCTGCACACGACTAGGAATCAATGTTCTGTATTCTAGCGACCCCCCTCCCCTCATATATATAGGTTCGAGGGGAGGACAGGCAGCCAAGGGGGTGCCCCAAGTAGGAGGAATCCTACTTGGGCGCCTCCCAATTCGCCTCCCCCTTCCATATTCATCCGGAGGGGGAAGGAAGGAGGAGGGAGGAGAGAAGGAAGGGGGAGGCCGAATCCCTCCCCTTCCTTTCCCTCTTCTCCTCTTTCCTTCCCCCCTATTTCGGCCTACATGGGGTGCACCAGCCCCCTAGGGGCTGGTTTGTCCCCTTCTTGGCCCATTAGACCCATGTAGTTGCCGGGGGGATGCCCGAAACCCCTTCCGGTGACCCGATACGTACCCGTTACCCCCGGAACACTTCCGGTGTCCGAATACTATCGTCCTATATATGAATCTTTACCTATCGACCATTTCGAGACTCCTCATCATGTCCGTGATCTCATATGGGACTCCGAACAACATTCGGTCACCAAATCACATAACTCATATAATACAAAAACGTCATCGAGCGTTAAGCGTGCGGACCCTACGGGTTCGAGAACTATGTAGACATGACCGAGATGCCTCTCCGGTCAATAACCAACAGCGGAACCTGGATGCTCATATTGGTTTCTACATATTCTACGAAGAAATTTATTGGTCATGCCGTAGTGACAACATACGTAATTCCCTTTGTCATCGGTATGTTACTTGCCCGAGATTTGATCGTCGGTATCTTCATACCTAGTTCAATCTCATTACCGGCAAGTCTCTTTACTCATTCTGTAATACATCATAACGCAACTAACTCATTAGTCACATTGCTTGCAAGGCTTATTATGATGTACATTACCGAGAGGGCCTAGAGATACCTTTCCGATACTCGGAGTGACAAATCCTAATCTCGATCTATGCCAACCCAACAAACACCTTTGGAGATACCTGTAGAGCATCTTTATAATCACCCAGTTATGTTGTGACACTTGATAGCACACATGATATTCCTCCGGTATCTGGGAGTTGCATAATCTCATAGTCGAAGGAATATGTATATGACATGAAGAGAGCAATAGCAATAAAACTTAACGATCATTATGCTAAGATAAAGGATGGGTCTTGTCCATCACATCATTCTCCTAATGATGTGATCCCGTTCATCAAATGACAACTCATGTCTATGGTTAGGAAACTTAACCATCTTTGATTAACAAGCTAGTCTAGTACAGGCTTACTAGGGACATGGTGTTTTGTCTATGTATCCACACATGTATCAAGTTTCCGGTTAATACAATTCTAGCGTGAATAATAAACATTTATCATGATATAAGGAAATATAAATAACAACTTTATTATTGCCTCTAGGGCATATTTCCTTCAGTATCCCACTTGCACTAGAGTCAATAATCTAGTTCACATCGCCATGTGATTTAACACCAATAGTTCACATCTTTATGTGATTAACACCCATATTTCACATCGCCATGTGACCAACACCCAAAGGGTTTACTAGAGTCAATAATCTAGTTCACATCTCTATGTGATTAACACCCAAAGAGTACTAAGGTGTGATCATGTTTTGCTTGTGAGAGAAGTTTAGTCAACGGGTCTGCCACATTCAGATACGTATGTATTTTGCAAATTTCTATGTCTACAATGCTCTGCATGGAGCTACTCTAGCTAATTGCTCCCACTTACAATACGTATCTAGATTGAGACTTAGAGTGATCTAGATCAGTGTCAAAGCTTGCATCGACGTAACTCTTTACGACGAACTCTTTATCACCTTCATAATCGAGAAACATTTCCTTAGTCCTCATTAGGTACCTAAGAATAATTTTGACCGCTGTCCAGTGATCTACTCCTAGATCAATATTGTACCCCCTTGCCAAACTCATGGTAAGGTATACAATAGGTCTGGTACATAGCATGGCATACTTCATAGAACCTATGGCTGAGGCATAGGGAATGACTTTAATTCTCTCTCTATCTTCTGCCGTGGTCGGGTTTTGGGTCTTTACTCAACTTCACACCTTGCAACACAGACAATAACCATTTCTTTTAACTGATCTATTATGAACTTCTTCAAAATTTTGCCAAGGTATGTGCTTTGTGAAAGTCCTATTAAGCATCTCGATCTATCCCTATAGATCTTGATGCCCAATATTTAAGTAGCTTCACTGAAGTCTTTCATTGAAAAACTTTTATTCAAGTATCCTTTTATGCTATCCAAAAATTCTATATCATTTCCAATCAACAATATGTCATCCACATATAATATTAGAAATGCTACAGAGCTCCCACTCACTTTCTTGTAAATACAGGCTTCTCCAAAAGTCTGTATAAAACCATATGCTTTGATCACCTCATCAAAGCATATATTCCGACTCTGAGATGCTTGCACCAGTCCATAAATGGATCGCTGGAGCTTGCACACTTTGTTAGCACCTTTAGGATCGACAATACCTTCTGGTTGCATCATATACTGTTGGAAATATGCCCTAGAGGCAATAATAAAATGGTTATTATTGTATTTCCTTGTTCATGATAATTGTCTATTGTTCATGCTATAATTGTGTTATCCGGAAATCGTAATACATGTGTGAATACATAGACCACAACATGTCCCTAGTGATCCTCTAGTTGACTAGCTCGTTGATCAATAGATGGTTACGGTTTCCTAACCATGGACATAGGATGTCATTGATAACGGGATCACATCATTAGGATAATGATGTGATGGACAAGACCCAATCCTAAGCATAGCACAAGATCGTGTAGTTCGTCTGCTAAAGCTTTTCTAATGTCAAGTATCTTTTCCTTAGACCATGAGATTGTGCAACTCCCGGATACCGTAAGGGTACTTTGGGTGTGCCAAACGTCACAACATAACTGGGTGGCTATAAAGGTACACTACGGGTATCCCCGAAAGTATCTGTTGGGTTGGCACGAATCGAGACTGGGATTTGTCACTCCGTGTGACGGAGAGGTATCTCTGGGCCCACTCGGTAAGACATCATCGTAATGAGCTCAATGTGACTAAGGGGTTGGTCACGGGATGATGTGTTATGGAATGAGTAAAGAGACTTGCCGTACCGAGATTGAACAAGGTATCGGTATACCGACGATCGAATCTCGGGCAAGTGCTATACCGGTAGACAAAGGGGATCGTATACGGGATTGATTGAATCCTTGACATCGTGGTTCATCCGATGAGATCATCGTGGAACATGTGGGAGCCAACATGGGTATCCAGATCCCGCTGTTGGTTATTGGCCGGAAAGATGTCTCGGTCATGTCTGCATAGTTCCCGAACCCGTAGGGTCTACACACTTAAAGTTCGGTGACGCTAGAGTTGTAATGGGAATTGTATGTGGTTACCGAAAGTTGTTCAGAGTCTCGGATGAGATCCCGGACATCACGAGGAGTTCCGGAATGGTCCGGAGGTGAAGATTTATATATGGGAAGTCCAGTTTCAGTCACCGGAAAGGTTTCGGGGTTTATCTGTATTGTACCGGGACCACCGAAGGGGTTCCGGGGGTCCACCGGGAGGGTCCACCTTCCCCGAAGGACCTAATGGGCTGTAGTTGGGTGGGAACCAGCCCCTTAGTGGGCTGGTGCGCCCCCCCCAAGGGCCCAAGGCGCCTAGGGTTGGAAACCCTAGGGGGCCGCTGCCCCCTCCCACGGGGGCGGGCGCCCCCCCCAGTTGGAAACCCTAAGGGGGTCGCTGCCCCCCGAGGGGCCGCCGCCCCCCTTAGGTGGAAACCCTAGGGGGCCGCCGCCCCCCCCTCTCCCCTTCCCCCTATAAATAGTGGGGGTGGGAGGGCAACCGCACCCCTTCTCCTGGCGCAGCCCTCCCCCTTCCTACACCTTCTCCTCCTCCATAGCGCTTAGCGAAGCTCTGCCGAAGAACCACAAGCTCCACCGCCACCACGCCGTCGTGCTGCCAGAGCTCTCCCTCAACTTCTCCTCCCCCCTTGCTGGATCAAGAAGGAGGAGACGTCCCCGGGCTGTACGTGTGTTGAACGCGGAGGCGCCGTCGTTCGGCGCTTAGATCGGAATCAACCGCGATCTGAATCACTACGAGTACGACTCCTTCATCCGCGTTCTTGTAACGCTTCCGCATCGCGATCTTCAAGGGTATGAAGATGCACTCCCCTCTCTCTCGTTGCTAGTCTCTCCATAGATTGATCTTGGTGATGCGTAGAATTTTTTTAATTTCTGCAACGATCCCCAACAGTGGCATCATGAGCTAGGTCTATGCGTAGTTTCTATGCACAAGTAGAACACAAGTTGTTGTGGGCGTCGTTTTTGTCAATTTACTTGCCGTTACTAGTCTTATCTTGATTCGGCGGCATCGTGGGATGAAGCGGCCCGGACCGACCTTACACGTACACTTACGTGAGACAGGTTCCACCGACTGACATGCACTAGTTGCATACGGTGGCTAGCGGGTGTCTGTCTCTCCCACTTTAGTCGGATCGGATTCGATGAAAAGGGTCCTTATGAAGGGTAAATAGAAATTGGCATATCATGTTGTGGTTTTGGCGTAGGTAAGAAACGTTCTTGCTAAGAAACCTATAGCAGCCACGTGAAAATTTGCAACAACAATTAGAGGACGTCTAACTTGTTTTGCAGCATATGCCGTGTGATGTGATATGGCCAAAAGGATGTGATGAATGATATATGTGATGTATGAGATTGATCATGTTCTTGTAATAGGAATCATGACTTGCATGTCGATGAGTATGACAACCGGCAGGAGCCATAGGAGTTGTCTTAATTTATTTATGACCTGTGTGTCAACATAAACGTCATGTAATTACTTTACTTTATTGCTAAACCGTTAGCCATAGTAGTAGAAGTAATAGTTGACGAGACAACTTCATGAAGACACGATGATGGAGATCATGGTGTCATGCCAGTGACGATGATGATCATGGCGCCCCGAAGATGGAGATCAAAAGGAGCAAAATGATATTGGCCATATCATGTCACTATTTGATTGCATGTGATGTTTATCATGTTTTTACATCTTATTTGCTTAGAACGACGGTAGCATAAATAAGATGATCCCTCATTAAAATATCATGAATTGTGTTCCCCCTAACTGTGCACCGTTGTGAAAGTTCGTTGTTTCGAAGCACCATGTGATGATCGGGTGTGATAGATTCTAATGTTCGAATACAACGGGTGTAAGCCAGATTTACACATGCAAAACACTTAGGTTGACTTGATGAGCCTAGCATGTACAGACATGGCCTCGGAACACAAGAGACCGAAAGGTCGAACATGAGTCGTATAGTAGATACGATCAACATGGAGATGTTCACCGTTGATGACTAGTCCATCTCACATGATGATCGGACACGGCCTAGTCGATTCGGATCATGTATCACTTAGATGACTAGAGGGATGACTGTCTAAGTGGGAGTTCATTAAATAATTTGATTAGATGAACTTAATTATCATAAACATAGTCTAAAATCTTTGCAATATGTCTTGTAGATCAAATGGCCCACGCTAATGTTGCCCTCAACTTCAACGCGTTCCTAGAGAAAACCAAGCTGAGAGACGATGGCAGCAACTACACGGACTGGGTCCGTAACCTGAGGATTATCCTCATAGATGCCAAGAAAGCATATGTCCTTGATGCACCGCTAGGTGAAGCACCTGCTTTCCCAGCAACTCAAGACGTTATGAACGCCTGGCAGTCGCGTAGTGATGATTACTCCCTGGTTCAGTGCGGCATGCTTTACAGCTTAGAACCGGGGCTCCAAAAGCATTTTGAGCAGCACGGAGCATATGAGATGTTCCAAGAGCTGAAAATGGTTTTCCAAGCTCATGCCCAGGTCGAGAGATATGAAGTCTCCGACAGGTTCTATAGTTGTAAGATGGAGGAGAATAGTTCTGTCAGCGAGCACATACTCAAAATGTGTGGGTTGCACAACCGCTTATCTCAGCTGGGAGTTAATCTCCCGGATGATGCGGTCGTTGACAGAATCCTTCAGTCGCTCCCACCTAGCTACAAGAGCTTTGTGATGAACTTCAATATGCAGGGGATGGAAAAGACCATTCCTGAGGTATATTCAATGCTGAAATCAGCGGAGGTGGAGATCAAAAAGGAACATCAAGTGTTGATGGTGAATAAAACCACTAAGTTCAAGAAAGGCAAGGGTAAGAAGAACTTCAAGAAGGACGGCAAGGGAGTTGCCGCGCCCGGTAAGCCAGTTGCCGGGAAGAAGCCAAAGCATGGACCCAAGCCTGAGACTGAGTGCTTTTCTTGCAAGGGAAACGGTCACTGGAAGCGGAACTGCCCCAAGTACTTAGCGGATAAGAAGGCCGGCAATACCAAAGGTATATGTGATATACATGTTATTGATGTGTACCTAACCAGCGCTCGTAGTAGCTCCTGGGTATTTGATACCGGTGTGGTTGCTCATATTTGTAACTCAAAACAGGAGCTGCGGAACAAGCGGAGACTGGCGAAGGACGAGGTGACGATGCGCGTCGGAAATGGTTCCAAGGTCGATGTGATCGCCGTCGGCATGCTACCTCTACATCTACCCACGGGATTAGTTTTAAACCTCAATAATTATTATTTAGTACTAGCTTTGAGCATGAACATTGTATCTGGATCTCGTTTAATGCGAGATGGCTACTCATTTAAATCCGAGAATAATGGTTGTTCCATTTATATGAGAGATATGTTTTATGGTCATGCCCCGCTGGTCAATGGTTTATTTTTGTTTAATCTCGAACGTGATGTTACACATATTCATAGTGTGAATGCCAAAAGATGTCAGGTTGATAATGATAGTCCCACATACTTGTGGCACTGCTGCCTTGGTCACATTGGTGTCAAACGCATGAAGAAACTCCATGCAGATGGACTTTTGGAGTCTCTTGATTATGAAGCATTTGACACATGCGAACCATGCCTCATGGGAAAAATGACCAAGACTCCGTTCTCCGGAACAATGGAGCGAGCAACCAACTTATTGGAAATCATACATACTGATGTGTGCGGTCCAATGAGCGTTGAGGCTCGCGGTGGTTATCATTATGTCCTCACCCTCATTGATGACTTAAGTAGATATGGGTATGTCTACTTGATGAAACACAAGTCTGAGACCTTTGAAAAGTTAAAGGAATTTCAGAGTGAGGTTGAGAATCAACATGACAGGAAAATAAAGTTCTTACGATCAGATCGTGGAGGGGAATATTTGAGTCACGAATTTGGCACGCACTTAAGGAAATGTGGAATTGTTCCACAACTCACGCAGCCTGGAACACCTCAATGTAATGGTGTGTCCGAACGTCGTAATCGCACTCTATTGGATATGGTGCGATCTATGATGTCTCTTACCGATCTACCGCTATCATTTTGGGGTTATGCTATAGAGACTGCCGCATTCACTTTAAATAGGGCTACGTCGAAATCCGTTGAGACGACACCGTATGAATTGTGGTTTGGGAAGAAACCTAAGCTGTCATTTCTGAAAGTTGGGGATGCGATGCTTATGTCAAGAAACTTCAACCTGAAAAGCTCGAACCCAAATCGGAAAAAATGCGTCTTCATAGGATACCCTAGGAAACTATTGGGTATACCTTCTACCTCAGATCTGAAGGCAAGATCTTTGTTGCCAAGAATGGATCCTTTCTAGAGAAAGAGTTTCTCTCGAAAGAAGTAAGTGGGAGGAAAGTAGAACTTGATGAAGTATTGCCTCTTGAACCGGAGAGTAGCGCAGCTCAAGAAAATGTTTCTGTGGTGCCTGCACCGACTAGAGAGGAAGTTAATGATGATGATCATGAAACTTCAGATCAAGTTGCTACTGAACTTCGTAGATCCACAAGGACACATTCTGCACCAAAGTGGTACGGCAACCCTCTCTTGGAAATCATGTTGTTAGACAATGGTGAACCTTCGAACTATGAAGAAGCGATGGCGGGCCCGGATTCCGACAAATGGCTTGAAGCCATGAAATCCGAGATAGGATCCATGTATGAAAATGAAGTATGGACTTTGACTGACTTGCCCGATGATCGGCAAGCCATAGAAAATAAATGGATCTTTAAGAAGAAGACAGACGCGGATGGTAATGTAACCATCTATAAGTCTCGGCTTGTCACTAAGGGTTATCGACAAGTTCAAGGGGTTGACTACGATGAGACCTTCTCACCCGTAGCGAAGCTGAAGTCTATCCGAATCATGTTAGCAATTGCCGCATTCTATGATTATGAGATATGGCAAATGGACGTCAAAACGGCATTCCTTAATGGTTTCCTTAAGGAAGAATTGTATATGATGCAGCCGGAAGGTTTTGTCGACCCTAAGAATGCTGACAAGGTATGCAAGCTCCAACGCTCGATCTATGGGCTGGTGCAAGCATCTCGGAGTTGGAACATTCATTTTGATGAGATGATCAAAGCGTTTGGGTTTACGCAGATTTATGGAGAAGTCTGTGTTTACAAGAAAGTGAGTGGGAGCTCTGTAGCATTTTTCATATTATATGTGGATGACATACTATTGATGGGAAATGATATAGAACTCTTGGAAAGCATAAAGGCCTACTTGAATAAATGTTTTTCAATAAAGGACCTTGGAGAAGCTGCTTACATATTAGGCATCAAGATCTATAGAGATAGATCGAGGCGCCTCATTGGTCTTTCACAAAGCACGTACCATGACAAGATATTGAACAAGTTCAATATGGATCAGTCCAAGAAGGGGTTCTTGCCTGTATTGCAAGGTGTGAGATTGAGCACGGCTCAATGCCCGACCACGGCAGAAGATAGAGAAAAGATGAGTGTCATCCCCTATGCCTCGGCCATAGGGTCTATTATGTATGCCATGCTGTGTACCAGACCTTATGTAAACCTTGCCATAAGTTTGGTAGGAAGGTACCAAAGTAATCCCGGCATGGAACACTGCACAGCGGTCAAGAATATCCTGAAGTACCTGAAAAGGACTAAGGATATGTTTCTCGTTTATGGAGGTGACGAAGAGCTCGTCGCAAAGGGTTACGTCGATGCTAGTTTCGACACAGATCTGGATGACTCCAAGTCACAAACCGGATACGTGTATATTTTGAATGGTGGGGCAGTCAGCTGGTGCAGTTGCAAGCAAAGCGTCGTGGCGGGATCTACATGTGAAGCGGAGTACATGGCAGCCTCGGAGGCAGCACATGAAGCAATCTGGATGAAGGAGTTCATTACCGACCTAGGAGTTATTCCCAATGTGTCGGGCCCGATGACTCTCTTCTATGACAACCCTGGAGCTATTGCCCTTGCCAAGGAGCCCAGGTTTCACAAGAAGACCAGGCATATCAAGCGTCGCTTCAACTCCATTCGTGAAAATGTTCAAGATGGAGACATAGAGATTTGTAAAGTGCATACGGACCTGAATGTCGCAGATCCGTTGCCTAAACCTCTTCCACGTGCAAAGCATGATCAACACCAGAACTCTATGGGTGTTCGATTCATCACAATGTAACTAGGTTGTTGAATCTAGTGCAAGTGGGAGACTGTTGGAAATATGCCCTAGAGGCAATAATAAAATGGTTATTATTATATTTCCTTATTCTGATAATTGTCTATTGTTCATGCTATAATTGTGTTATCCGGAAATCGTAATACATGTGTGAATACATAGACCACAACATGTCCCTAGTGAGCCTCTAGTTGACTAGCTCGTTGATCAATAGATGGTTACGGTTTCCTAACCATGGACTGTCACGACCGGTTTTTCAATAAAATATTTATTGAGAGACCAATCCCTTTTACGGACCAGTAAAGAAGAATTCCTTCTCACTGGTAGACAATATCTTGGTCACAGAAGAAAAATACCAGGAGTACTGAATATAATACAAGGTTGAGCGGGGACGGCTCGACAATTTATTACATGAATGCCGATAAAACATAACGGCGGATAGGGTGGCATAACTACTAACTCACGATAACAACGATGGTGGAAATATCACCGCGAAGTGGGTGATATGGCTCCTGAGAACTACAGCTCTTCGAGCGTCGGAGTGAGGCTCGAGGAGACTTATTGCGGGTGGCGGAAGCGTATATAATACAAGTGACCAATATCCGGGATCGCACAGGACTGACTGGGACTCCTCTAGGCGTCGGACGCGCTATCAAACTCTTCATCCAAGAGATCGCCTTCGTCAACATCTGGCCAAACCAACAAGCCAGGTGAGTACTATGAAAGTACTCGCAAGACAGTTCGGACATAAGATATAACAAATGTAAACATGAAGCATAAGAACGGAATAACAAGTGCGTTCAGACATAGAGACAATAATTGCATGAGAAAATAACAGAGAAGTCGGGCGGTAGTCCTCCCGAAATCCCAAATTAAATACTGGGTGCCAAACGAGGGTCTGAATGACTCCTCGAGAGGAAACTGCAAGAATAGTAATACTGGTGCCAAACAAGGGTCTGAATGACTCCTCGAGTGGAAACTGCAAGAATAATAATGCCGCAGTCGGGCGTCAGGGCGACACCACATAAAGGGCTTATAACAGAAAATAAAGGCAGTGCGTGCCACAGTCGGACGTCTGAGTGACATCACATAAAGGGCTTATAACAGAAAATAAGAGACAAACATGCCACAGTCGGACGTCTGAGCGACATCACATAAAGGGCTTATATTCAAAACTCAGTAGTTCATGAATTATAAGTCATATCAAGAGAACAAGCAGACATGAGGTAAACAACAGGGTTAGTCCATCCACAGGAATAACGTTCAGCCAAGTCTACTACTCAAGCTTGCTTACCGGAACGAAAGATATACCACGAGATTATGACATAGACATGGATACACTGATCACGATACTTGACTATGGATACGTTGACTCGGAAGGATTTGACTCTGCAGAGTTTGTACTTTAACCACAGCCAACGGATTTCTGTAGTCACGGGGACTAGTTCCGTTTACGGTGTTTTGGAAGAAACACATCTAACCAGTACACACCCATTCAACATTTCCGAAGCCAGGAATCACCCTCGGCAACGTTCAAGAAAAAACCTTGAGACGGGGAGGCTACAACCTCGCGTAGCATGGGATCAAATTTCTATACGCGCGCTCTAAGGGGTGCCCCCCTCTCGGTCCCAACCGGAAACACCCATGCCCCCTGACCGGATGACTGGCTTTAATCCAGGGCCATGGAACCATCATCCCGGCCCCTCTGTTTGGTGTGTACACGGAAAGAGGTTACCAACTTACTAAACCGCATTCTGGCAGAAAACATGTGGTAGCACGGAAGGGGGAAGAACGATAACGTGACTCCGTCCACGTTAACGTCGGAATTTGTCGGATGACGCAAGGCTGGTATGCTACAACAGTACCATCTTGCTGCCCTTCATGTCCCCACATGATTAGGCCATCTCTCACCAGAGATCATCGCAACTTTGGAACATGCGGGTAGTTGCCTCACAAGCAACAAGGTACTCACTGACACTCATATACCACGCACAACCTCTCACGCAAACATGCAAAACACTTATCATATCAAAGGTTCAAACATGCTTGCCTGGTTCGGAGAAGTCGGAGTCTAGCTCGGCGAAGTTCGCGGCTCCGTCACCTCTTCCGGAACCTACGGCATAACGGAAACGGGCACTAACGTGAAAACCATCGCGTGCATAAAAACTTCTCCAAATTTTTTCCAAATAAATACTATAAAAAACTAGGTAAAATACAATACTGACAAAAAAGAATCATTCAAAAATCACTTTTTATTAAAAAGTTATAAAGGTTTCTGTCCAGGGACTCATCTGTAATGAAACAGAAAAATTCCAGGGGCTTAACTGAGAAAACAGAAAACGCTTCAGAAAGAAACGCGCCAGCTCAAAAGGGAAAACGTATTTGCCCGAAGGCGCCAACAGAAAACGTTTCGCGAGGGGAAACAGAAGAGAGGCTGACAGGGGGTCCCACATGTCAGGTTTAAAAACCTCGCCGGCGCCCGAAGGCTGCGGAGGTCGCCGGCGTCGAACCACGGCGAGACAGGGAGATCGGAGTGTACCAAGAGCTTCAGCGTGTCCTTCCGCGTCGGTGGGTGGTGGACTCGACCATCGGAGAGCACCACGTCGACGGCGACACTTTCTCCGGTGGACGGCGGCTCGGGTGATGGTGGAGAACTCCGGTGGGTGGCTGCAAACCTCGAATTGAAGCGCGGGTCAGAAAGAGGGATGCACTAGAGAGCTACTGGCAAGAGATGGGAGGCAGAGGTGCACGCACGGGGGTGAATCGAGCTGGATCCCGTGGCGGGTCGCGGCGGCCGGAGTCGGGGAAGAAGGCTCCCCCGGGGCTCTTCCAGTGGCTTGGCGCGGTCTAGGTGGAGTGCAGAGATGGTGTGGGTTCGAGTTGAAGCTCGGGGCCTCTATTTATAGGCTGATCGAGGGGAAGGCCGTGAACGGGAAAACTCCGGCGAGCGATTACGGCGAGGCAGTGGTTGAGCAGGGGCTTTGAGTGGCCAGGCAGCATCAGTGAGGTGTACTGGTGCCGTTCCCCCGCAAATCTCGGTTGGTCTTGACGTAATGGCACCGGTCCACGGTGGGGTGGCCGCACGGGCACGACGGCGGCAGAGAGCACGCTCCGCGCCCTGCGGTTCACGACGAGAGTGGCAGCGCGTTCTGGGGAGTGGAAGGCCACGCGGCGAGCTCCGGTGGCTTGGGCGGCGCTGGGTGGCGCCGTCTGCGCCGCGCCTCTCTCTGGCGGCCGCAAAGCCGCCGCTGGCGTCGGTCACGGGGCGGCGCACCTCCTCCTGCTCGTCGCCGACGTCCGCAAGGCTCCAGGGGATCGTGCGGCGCAGGAACAAGGGGGAGAGGACGGGGAGCAAGGCGACACAGCGTCACTGGCGAGATTGAGATCGAACACTGAAGAAAACGACAGTGCACTGAAACTGTTTTCTGAACTTAACTGAACAATGACAGTAACAGTGTCCAGTAGGTGTTCGACAGAATGATTTGGCAAGGAGAAAATTTTTCCTGGGGCTGGGACTTGGTGAGGTGACCACTCAATGCACCCAGAGGCTGCCTGATTTTACTCAGAATTTTTGGAGAAAGATTTGAATGAATTTCACCAATTTTGACAAATCTGGTCCAAACTTGCAGCAAGTATAGTTTGAAAAATTTGAACTGATGACCAGTGGATCTTCATGGATCTTGGTTGAGGGTTCAAAGGACTAGGAAGGGGAATTGGTTTGGGGGCAAAAATCAAAACAGAAATGGTAGCTCCTTTGTAAATCTCCAAGGGCTAGAATAGGAGACAGAAATTGTTTTGATAAGATTTAAATGGAAAATAATCATATGGGGAGGTTCAACTTGCTGGATTTGATGCAAAACATGATCCAAAGATGAGGGAAGGGTTAGGAGAGTGGATTTGCACTAAGATCATGGCAAGAGAGAATTGTTGAAAGTGGTAAAGGATTATTCCAAAAGCTATAGAGTATTTTCAAAGAAATTTTCCAAAGGCATTTTTCCAAAAGAAAAACATTTTGGTTTGAGTCCAAATCAAAGAGGAAATCCTCCAAGACCAAAATCAAGTTTTGAGTGAATCCAAAAATGAAGCACTAGTCATAAAAGAAAATATTTTGAGAGGGAGAGTTCTTTTAGAAGAAAAGTTCAAATCACCTCCCTCAAAACAAGGAAAAGTTTTGAAAAAGCCAAATAAAATTTTGGGTGTCACAACACCTACCCCCTTAGGAAAAATCTCGTCCTCGAGATTTCTGCTGATCCTCAAATAGATATGGGTATTCTGCCTGAAGGAAATCTTCCCTTTCCCATGTAGCTTCATCCTCGGTGTGATTGCTCCACTGTACTCTGAAAATTTTTGTCGTTTTCTGACGGGTCCTCCTTTCAGACTCTTCCAATATTTTTACCGGCCTCTCTCTGTAGGTGAGGTCTGGTTGCACATCAATGCTCTCATGAGATACATGCTTCTCCGGGTTACTCACACATTTTCTCAATTGTGAGACGTGGAATACGTCATGGACGTCTAACAGCTCCTTGGGTAGGTCTAGTTTGTAGGCTACTGTGCCTCTTCGTGCAACTACACGGAATGGTCCAATAAATCTTGGGGCTAGCTTCCCCTTAATTTTGAACCGTTGCAGACCCCTCATAGGAGACACTCGTAGGTATACGGAATCACCGGGTTCAAAGCTGACCTCACGATGTTTTTGATCGTAGTAGCTCTTTTGTCGGCTCTGCGCCGTCTTGAGTCTGTCCCTGATCTGTTTAACTTTCTCCTCGGCCTCCTTGAGCATGTCTGGGCCGAAGACGCGGCTGTCACCTGTTTCTGACCAATTCAGTGGGGTACGACACCTCCGTCCGTACAATGCTTCAAAGGGTGCCATTTGCAAGCTGGCTTGGTAACCGTTGTTGTAAGCAAATTCGGCATACGGCAAACTCTCTTCCCAACTGGATCCATAGGTGAGCACACAGGCTCTCAGCATATCCTCTAGGATTTGGTTTACACGTTCCGTTTGCCCATGAGTCTGAGGGTGGTATGCTGTACTGAAAGCTAGCTGCGTGCCCAGAGCTTGTTGTAAGTGATCCCAAAATTTGGAGACAAATTGTGTGCCTCGGTCGGATATTATAGTCTTTGGGACTCCATGCAAACAAACTATATGAGAGAGATAAAGCTTAGCCAGCCTTTGTGTGGAGTAGGTAGTCTTCACGGGAATGAAATGAGCAACCTTGGTTAGTCGGTCTGTGATGACCCATATGGCGTCATTTCCGTGTTGTGATCGAGGTAGTCCGACGATGAAATCCATTCCTATTTCATCCCATTTCCACTCCGGTATCCTGTTTGGCTGGAGTAGCCCTGCTGGCTTTTGATGCTCGGCCTTGATGCGCTGACATGAATCGCAACAAGCAATGAATGCGGCTATATCCCTTTTCATACCGTGCCACCAAAATCTCTCCTGAATGTCTTTGTACATTTTAGTTCCTCCAGGATGGATCGAGTATGGAGCCGTGTGACTTTCGGTTAAGATTTGTTGCTTGAGTTCCTCAATGTTAGGTACGCAAAGTCTGTCTCCGCACCATAATATTCCTTCACTGTCTGTGACGAACTCTGAAGCCTTACCAAGGTTCCTTTTCTTCTTTATACCTTCGATGCTGGGATGTCCCTGTTGAGCTTTCTTGATTTGTTCCACTAGGGTGGGTTGTATCTCCAGATTTGATAACGTGCCCTCAGAGACTAACACCATGTTGAGCCTAGCGAACTCTTGCTGAAACTCAGGCCTCAAGTTTTGCGGACCGTTGTTGTCCGGGCTGGGGTTTCGACTAAGGGCATCGGCCACTACATTTTCTTTCCCTGGATGGTAATGAATGCCGACATCATAGTCCTTGACCAATTCCAACCAGCGTCGTTGGCGTAAATTTAGCTCTGGCTGTGTGAAAATATATTTGAGGCTCTTATGGTCCGTATATATTTCACAGCGATTTCCCAATAGAAAGTGCCTCCACTCCTTGAGTGCATGTATGACTGCTGCTAGCTCCAAGTCATGTGTTGGGTAATTTTCCTCATGTTTTCGCAGCTGCCTGGAGGCATATGCGACAACTTTGCCATCCTGCATTAGTACACATCCGAGGCCTTTTCGGGATGCGTCACAATATACTTCAAAACTCTTGTGTATGTCTGGCACGGTTAATACTGGTGCGGTTGTTAGCTTCTTCTTAAGTTCTTGGAAGCTTTTCTCGCATGCTTCCGTCCATACAAATTTCTTGTCCTTCTTGAGCAACTGTGTTATTGGTTTTGCCACAGTGGAGAATCCTTCAATAAATCTTCTATAATATCCGGCCATTCCCAGGAAACTCCGCACATCTGTAATGTTGGCGGGTGGCTTCCAATCAAGTATGGCCTTTCTTTTTTTGGGTCTACGGCCACGCCTTGTTGGTTCAATATATGGCCTAGGAAACCAACCTGCCTTAGCCAAAATTCACACTTGCTAAACTTGGCATACAACTGGTGTTTCCTTAATTCTCCCAAAACAATTCTGAGATGCTCAGCATGTTCTTCCGGTGTCCTTGAGTAAACCAGAATATCGTCAATGAACACCACAACAAATTTGTCCATGAATTTCATGAACACTTTGTTCATGAGGTGGACGAAATATGCGGGGGCGTTTGTTAGACCAAAAGGCATCACTGTGAATTCATATAATCCGTATCTGGAGGTGAATGCTATTTTAGGGATATCTTCTGTCCATACTTTCAGTTGATGATATCCCGATCTCAAATCAATTTTTGAGAACACCTTGGCTTGTGCGAGCTGGTCAAACAAATCATTTATCCGTGGCATCGGATATTTGTTTTTGATGGTGACCATATTGAGGGCTCGATAGTCTATACACAGTCTCAGTGTCCCATCCTTTTTCTTGGCGAACAACACTGGCGAACCCCATGGTGAGGAGCTGGCTCGAATAAACCCTTTGTCCAATAATTCCTTTATCTGCTTCTTCAACTCCACCAATTCTGAGGGTGCCATTCTATAAGGTTTCTTGTAGATGGGAGCGGTGCCAGGTGCTAGCTCGATGCTGAATTCTATCTCTCGGTCTGGTGGCATGCCTGGTAGTTCTTCAAGAAATACGTCAGGAAACTCGCATACCACTGGAACTTTTCTCAGTTCTGAAATGTCCACTTTATTCAGTTTTGGTTGCCGTGACTGTGGCCTTTCTTGAGCTGTAACCTTTATTGTCTTGCCGTGATGGTGAGTGAGAATCACGGTCCGATTAAAATAGTCAATGAATCCTTTGTTGGTGGTTAACCAGTCCATCCCTAAAATGACATCCAGTCCTTTGTTTTCCAACACGATGAGATTTTCTTGGAACTGTAGTCCTTCAAACTCAATGATTACTCCTTGGCAGTAACTCTGAGTGATTTGCTTATTTCCGGGGGACTTGATGATCATAGATTTTTCCAAGGGAAGTATCGGAAAACCATGTTGCAAACCAAAACTCTTCGAAACGAACGAATGGGAAGCTCCAGAATCAAACAAAACCGTGGCGGGTACTGTGTTGACAGGGAACGTACCGAGCACGATGTCTGGGGCATCCTGCGCTTCTTCCCTGGTCACATGGTTCAGGTGACCCTTCTTGTGGTTGTTGTTGGGATTGAAATTGTTGCGCTTGGGGGCTGGATTGTTTCCACCACTGTTCGGCTTGGGGGCCGAGTTCCTCGGCTTTGGGCACTGTTTAGCATAGTGCCCTTCTTCTCCACAAGCATAGCATGTGACCCCTGGATGGTACGCGAACTCCTTGTCCCTGGCATGAAACTGCCTGACGGGCCTTAGATCAGTAGTTGTGGATTTCCTTGCTCCTGTCCTTGGGACCTCAGTTTTGCTTCGGTTGTTGCGAGCGAGGGTCGTCTTGTCCCTTTTCCGCTTACGGATATCTTCCAGGCTGCGGCGCTCATTCTCCAAGGTGATGGCCTTGTCAACCAGAGTTTTAAAATCCGGGAAAGTGTGTACCACCAACTGGCATCTTAGGGCTGGTGCCAGACCGTCCAGGAATTTTTCCATCTTCTTGCTCTCAGTCATATGCTCGTCGTAGGCATAACGGGATAGCTGGGTAAACTGACCGTTGTATTCTGTCACTGACATGCCTCTTTGCTTGAGGTCGTCAAATTATCTCTTCTTGATTTTTATGATGCTCCTGGGGATGTGTGCCCCACGAAAGCCTTCCTTGAACTCTTCCCAGGTGATGTTGTGTTCACTGGGATGCATGTGTAAGAAATTCTCCCACCATGCTGCAGCTGCTCCAGTAAGGTAGTGTGGTGCATAAAGCACCTTCTCATGATCTGAACACTGAGCAATAATCAGCTTCCTTTCGACATCACGAAGCCAGTCATCGGCTTCCAGCGGCCTATCGGTGTGAGAAAAAGTTGAAGGGCGAGTCTTCTGCAACTCAGATAACTTGGAATGCGGTTGATAGGGTTCACAGTGGTTTCCCATATTGATGACGTGATTCATCATCTCTTGGTGCTGTTGCTGGCTTTGTTCGAAGAGACGGCATACTTGAGACAAGGCTGCTTCACTGTCTTGTTGACTGGACTGTCCCAGAGTGAAGTTGTTGCTAGTCTGTGTCCCATAAACTTCTTCTGGCTGATTGGGCATGGAGCGAGTCCACGGGCGAGACATTTTTCCAGTCTGGGGTATTATGTTGCAAAACCCATGAGAAGAACTGTGTAATACAAGGAAAATCTTGCAAAGGCAACAATTTAAAAGACCTCAAGGTTTTTAAGAAGACATAAACGATTTTGCACGGAGAAGAACTGCTTAGCATATATCTTACATGCGAAAAGCAAACACACGATACAGCACTCAGGATGCGCGTACACATTCCTGACATGTTATTTAGACTAGCGTACTCCTCCGGAAAGCAGCAAACACACTAATACAAACTGGCGTACAGATAAAACACAACATACAAGCAGACGTAACGCGCGGCTACTCGGCGCTCTCAGTCGGAGATGGTGACGATGTCCTTCCCCTTGCCGAGGGCAAGACTCAGTGGTCCAGGAGATTCAACCTCCACCTCCTCTCTAGCTGGCTCCTGGAGCGCAACACTGCGCTGTGGTGATGGCGCGGGGGCGACTGGTGGTAGGGCGGGTGCGGCAGGCGGTGCAGCTCTGACTGGAATAGGGGTGATGACTCGGTCGAACTCCTCAGTGGTAGGCAGACGGCGAGCAGTGGCCAAAACGGCCGGTGCATAAGAGGCTGAAGACGAGACGAATGTCAGAGGCGGTGCTGTGTGAAGAAGCTGCTTCCTGCAGGCAGGACCGCCCCGGACTAAGTCCATGCGGGCAGCCACAAGATCGTCCACGAGGTTGTCGAAAGACTCCTCCAGAGCCTTGAGATACTCCACAACCATCTCGATGGCTTCATCTCGTTCTCCCCGATGGCAGGCGAATGCATAGTGACTGGTATATGGCACGTGGCATGGGAGGTAGCGGTAGCGACGAGTCTTCATCGTAGGAAGGATGTCCCGAAGACGAGCTATCGCCTCACGGGCAGCCATCTGCATGGCATGCCTCTCCGTAGGCATGGCCCTTCCCACAAAACGGAAGTGGCGAGCTGCAGAACGTCCTCCCTTGAATTGCACCACAGCTTGGTGCATAGACACGTCGTCGCTGAGCTTGTGTTGATAAAGCGTGAACTCCGGACGAGCCGCTGGCCCGATCGCGAGCTTGGTGATGGAGACGAGGAGTTTGACAAACCCCTCGGGCACGTTCGTGAACACTCGAGTCTCACAGCTGCTGCCAGCCATCTACAAAAGTAGGCAAAAATTCTGAGTAGTCATGTCATAAATTTATGATGACCAACAGAAAATAGCTACAATTGCAAAATGCTAAAAAAGCACAAAAGATGCTAATAACCGATTAGCGATCGCACCTAGTGGCTTCCTACAGTCAGCCTGGCTCTGATACCAAGCTTGTCACGACCGGTTTTTCAATAAAATATTTATTGAGAGACCAATCCCTTTTACGGACCAGTAAAGAAGAACTCCTTCTCACTGGTAGACAATATCTTGGTCACAGAAGAAAAATACCAGGAGTACTGAATATAATACAAGGTTGAGCGGGGACGGCTCGACAATTTATTACATGAATGCCGATAAAACATAACGGCGGATAGGGTGGCATAACTACTAACTCACGATAACAACGATGGTGGAAATATCACCGCGAAGTGGGTGATATGGCTCCTGAGAACTACAGCTCTTCGAGCGTCGGAGTGAGGCTCGAGGAGACTTATTGCGGGTGGCGGAAGCGTATATAATACAAGTGACCAATATCCGGGATCGCACAGGACTGACTGGGACTCCTCTAGGCGTCGGACGCGCTATCAAACTCTTCATCCAAGAGATCGCCTTCGTCAACATCTGGCCAAACCAACAAGCCAGGTGAGTACTATGAAAGTACTCGCAAGACAGTTCGGACATAAGATATAACAAATGTAAACATGAAGCATAAGAACGGAATAACAAGTGCGTTCAGACATAGAGACAATAATTGCATGAGAAAATAACAGAGAAGTCGGGCGGTAGTCCTCCCGAAATCCCAAATTAAATACTGGGTGCCAAACGAGGGTCTGAATGACTCCTCGAGAGGAAACTGCAAGAATAGTAATACTGGTGCCAAACGAGGGTCTGAATGACTCCTCGAGCGGAAACTGCAAGAATAATAATGCCGCAGTCGGGCGTCAGGGCGACACCACATAAAGGGCTTATAACAGAAAATAAAGGCAGTGCGTGCCACAGTCGGACGTCTGAGTGACATCACATAAAGGGCTTATAACAGAAAATAAGAGACAAACATGCCACAGTCGGACGTCTGAGCGACATCACATAAAGGGCTTATATTCAAAACTCAGTAGTTCATGAATTATAAGTCATATCAAGAGAACAAGCAGACATGAGGTAAACAACAGGGTTAGTCCATCCACAGGAATAACGTTCAGCCAAGTCTACTACTCAAGCTTGCTTACCGGAACGAAAGATATACCACGAGATTATGACATAGACATGGATACACTGATCACGATACTTGACTATGGATACGTTGACTTGGAAGGATTTGACTCTGCAGAGTTTGTACTTTAACCACAGCCAACGGATTTCTGTAGTCACGGGGACTAGTTCCGTTTACGGTGTTTTGGAAGAAACACATCTAACCAGTACACACCCATTCAACATTTCCGAAGCCAGGAATCACCCTCGGCAACGTTCAAGAAAAAACCTTGAGACGGGGAGGCTACAACCTCGCGTAGCATGGGATCCAATTTCTATACGCGCGCTCTAAGGGGTGCCCCCTCTCGGTCCCAACCGGAAACACCCATGCCCCCTGACCGGATGACTGGCTTTAATCCAGGGCCATGGAACCATCATCCCGGCCCCTCTGTTTGGTGTGTACACGGAAAGAGGTTACCAACTTACTAAACCGCATTCTGGCAGAAAACATGTGGTAGCACGGAAGGGGGAAGAACGATAATGTGACTCCGTCCACGTTAACGTCGGAATTTGTCGGATGATGCAAGGCTGGTATGCTACAACAGTACCATCTTGCTGCCCTTCATGTCCCCACATGATTAGGCCATCTCTCACCAGAGATCATCGCAACTTTGGAACATGCGGGTAGTTGCCTCACAAGCAACAAGGTACTCACTGACACTCATATACCACACACAACCTCTCACGCAAACATGCAAAACACTTATCATATCAAAGGTTCAAACATGCTTGCCTGGTTCGGAGAAGTCGGAGTCTAGCTCGGCGAAGTTCGCGGCTCCGTCACCTCTTTCCGGAACCTACGGCATAACGGAAACGGGCACTAACGTGAAAACCACGCGGCATAAAACATTCTCCAAAAATTTCAAATAAATACTAAAAAACTAGACAAAATACAAACTGAAAAAAAGAATCATTTCCTTTTATAAAATATAATCAGGACCCATCTGTATGAACGAGAAAACAGGGCACTGGAAAATAAAACGCTTCGGAAAGAAACGGCAGCTCAAGGGAAACTATTTGCAAGCGCAAAGAAAAGCTTCGCGAGGGAACGAAGAGAGGCTGACGGTCCCACATGTCGTTAAAAAGCTCGCCGGCGTCGAACCACGGCGAGACAGGGAGATCGGAGTGTACCAAGAGCTTCAGCGTGTCCTTCCGCGTCGGTGGGTGTGGACTCGACCGTCGAGAGCACCACGTCGACGGCGACACTTTCTCCGGCGACGGCGGCTCGGGTGATGGTGGAGAACTCCGGTGGGTGCTGCAAAACCTCGAATTGAAGCGCGGGTCAGAAAGAGGGATGCACTAGAGAGCTACTGGCAAGAGATGGGAGGCAGAGGTGCACGCACGGGAGTGAATCGAGCTGGATCCCGTGGCGGGTCGCGGCGGCCGGAGTCGGGGAAGAAGGCTCCCCCGGGGATCTTCCAGTGGCTTGGCGCGGTCTAGGTGGAGTGCAGAGATGGTGTGGGTTCGAGTTGAAGCTCGGGGCCTCTATTTATAGGCTGATCGAGGGGAAGGCCGTGAATGGGAAAACTCCGGTGAGCGATTACGGCGAGGCAGTGGTTGAGCAAGGGGTTTGAGTGGCCAGGCAGCATCAGTGAGGTGTACTGGTGCCGTTCCCCCGCAAATCTCGGTTGGTCTTGGCGTAATGGCGCCGGTCCACGGTGGGGTGGCCGCACGGGCACGACGGCGGCAGAGAGCGCGCTCCACGCCCTGCGGTTCACGACGAGAGTGGCAGCGCGTTCTGGGGAGTGGAAGGCCACGCGGCGAGCTCCGGTGGCTTGGGCGGCGCTGGGTGGCGCCGTCTGCGCCGCGCCTCTCTCTGGCGGCCGCAAAGCCGCCGCTGGCATCGGTCACGGGGCGGCGCACCTCCTCCTGCTCGTCGCCGACGTCCGCAAGGCTCCAGGGGATCGTGCGGCGCAGGAACAAGGGGGAGAGGACGGGGAGCAAGGCGACACAGCGTCACTGGCGAGATTGAGATCGAACACTGAAGAAAACGACAGTGCACTGAAACTGTTTTCTGAACTTAACTGAACAATGACAGTAACAGTGTCCAGTAGGTGTTCAAGAGAATGATTTGGCAAGGAGAAAATTTTTCCTGGGGCTGGGACTTGGTGAGGTGACCACTCAATGCACCCAGAGGCTGCCTGATTTTACTCAGAATTTTTGGAGAAAGGTTTGAATGAATTTCACCAAATTTGACAAATCTGGTCCAAACTTGCAGCAAGTATAGTTTGAAAAATTTGAACTGATGACCAGTGGATCTTCATGGATCTTGGTTGAGGGTTCAAAGGACTAGGAAGGGGAATTGGTTTGGGGGCAAAAATCAAAACAGAAATGGTAGCTCCTTTGTAAATCTCCAAGGGCTAGAATAGGAGACAGAAATTGTTTTGATAAGATTTAAATGGAAAATAATCATATGGGGAGGTTCAACTTGCTGGATTTGATGCAAAACATGATCCAAAGATGAGGGAAGGGTTAGGAGAGTGGATTTGCACTAAGATCATGGCAAGAGAGAATTGTTGAAAGTGGTAAAGGATTATTCCAAAAGCTATAGAGTATTTTCAAAGAAATTTTCCAAAGGCATTTTTCCCAAAAGAAAAGCATTTTGGTTTGAGTCCAAATCAAAGAGGAAAACCTCCAAGACCAAAATCAAGTTTTGAGTGAATCCAAAAATGAAGCACTAGTCATAAAAGAAAATATTTTGAGAGGGAGAGTTCTTTTAGAAGAAAAGTTCAAATCACCTCCCTCAAAACAAGGAAAAGTTTTGAAAAAGCCAAATAAAATTTTGGGTGTCACATGGACATAGGATGTCATTGGTAACGGGATCACATCATTAGGATAATGATGTGATGGACAAGACCCAATCCTAAGCATAGCACAAGATCGTGTAGTTTGTCCGCTAAAGCTTTTCTAATGTCAAGTATCTTTTCCTTAGACCATGAGATTGTGCAACTCCCGGATACCGTAAGGGTACTTTGGGTGTGCCAAACGTCACAACGTAACTGGGTGGCTATAAAGGTACACTACGGGTATCCCCGAAAGTATCTATTGGGTTGGCACGAATCAAGACTGGGATTTGTCACTCCGTATGACGGAGAGGTATCTCTGGGCCCACTCGGTAAGACATCATCGTAATGAGCTCAATGTGGCTAAGGGGTTGGTCACGGGATGATGTGTTAATGAACGAGTAAAGAGACTTTCTGTAACGAGATTGAACAAGGTATCGGTATACCGACGATCGAATCTCGGGCAAGTGCTATACCGGTAGACAAAGGGAATCGTATACGGGATTGACTGAATCCTTGACATCGTGGTTTATCCGATGAGATCATCGTGGAACATGTTGGAGCCAACATGGGTATCCAGATCCCGCTGTTGGTTATTGGCCGGAGAGATGTCTCGGTCATGTCTGCATTGTTCCCGAACCCATAGGGTCTGCACACTTAATGTTCGGTGACGCTAGAGTTGTAATGGGAATTGTATGTGGTTACCGGAAGTTGTTCGGAGTCCCGGATGAGATCCCGGACGTCACGAGGAGTTTCGGAATGGTCCGGAGGTGAAGATTTATATATGGGAAGTCCAGTTTCAGTCACCGGAAAGGTTTTGGGGTTTATCGGTATTGTACCAGGACCACCGAAGGGGTTCCGGGGGTCCACCGGGAGGGTCCACCTGCCCCGAAGGACCTAATGTGTTGTAGTTGCGTGGGAACCAGCCCCTTAGTGGGCTGGTGCGCCCCCTCCCCCCAAGGGCCCAAGGCGCCTAGGGTTGGAAACCCTAGGGGTAGCCGCCCCCCCAGGGGCCGCCGCCCCCTTAGGTGGAAACCCTAGGGGCCGCCGCCCCCGCCCCCCTCTAGATGGATCTAGGGGGCCGGCTCCCTCTCCCCTTCCCCTATAAATAGTGGGGGGTGGGAGGACAACGCACCCCTTCTCCTGGCGCAGCCCTCCCCCTTCCTACACCTTCTCCTCCTCCGTAGCGCTTATCGAAGCTCTGCCGGAGAACCACGAGCTCCACCGCCACCACGCCGTCGTGCTGCCGGAGCTCTCCCTCAACTTCTCCTCCCCCCTTGCTAGATCAAGAAGGAGGAGACGTCCCCGGGCTGTACGTGTGTTGAACGCGGCGGCGCCGTCGTTCGGCGCTTAGATCAGAATCAACCGCGATCTAAATCGCTACGAGTACGACTCCTTCATCTGCGTTCTTGTAACGCTTCCGCATCACGATCTTCAAGGGTATGAAGATGCACTCGCCTCTCTCTCGTTGCTAGTCTCTCCATAGATTGATCTTGGTGATGCGTAGAAATTTTTTAATTTCTGCAACAATCCCCAACATATACAACCCTTCTTTAAGAAATCCATTAAGGAATGCAGTTTTGACGTCCATTTGCTAGATTTCATAATCATGAAATGCCGCAATTGCTAACATGATTCGGACAGACTTAAGCATCGCTACAGGTGAGAAGGTCTCATCGTAGTCAAGTCCTTGAACTTGTTAAAAACCTTTCGCAACAAGTCGAGCTTTGTAGACAGTAACATTACCATCAGCGCCAGTCTTCTTCTTGAAGATCCATTTATTCTCTATGGCTTGCCGATCATCGGGCAAGTCAACCAAAGCCATACATTATTCTCATACATGGATCCTATCTCACATTTCATGGCCTCAAGCCATTTTGCGGAATCTGGGCTCATCAACGCTTCCTCATAGTTTGTAGGTTCGTCATGGTCTAGTAACATGACTTCCAGAATAGGATTACCATAACACTCTGGTGCGGAACGTGCTCTGGTTGACCTACAAGGTTTGGTAGTAACTTGATCTAAAGTTTCATGATCATTATCATTAGCTTCCTCTCTAGTTGGTGTAGGCATCACGGGAACGGTTTTCTGTGATGAGCTACTTTCCAATTCGAGAGAAGGTACAATTACATCATCAAGTTCTACTTTCCTCCCACTCACTCTTTTGAAAGAAACTCCATTTCTAGAAAGGATCCATTCTTAGCAACAAAAATCTTGCCTTTGGATCTGTGATAGAAGGTGTACCCAACAGTTTCTTTTGGGTATCCTATGAAGATGCACTTCTCCGATCAGGGTTTGAGCTTATCAGGCTGAAGCTTTTTCACATAGGCATCGCAACCCCAAACTTTAAGAAACGACAGCTTAGGTTTCTTGCCAAACCACAATTCATACGGTGTCGTCCCAACGGATTTAGACGGTGCCTTATTTAAAGTGAATGTAGTTGTCTCTAATGCATAACCCGAAAATGATAGTGGTAAATCGGTAAGAGACATCATAGATCGCACCATATCTAATAAAGTACGATTACGACGTTCGGACACACCATTACGCTATGGTGTTCCAGGTGGCGTGAGTTGTGAAACTATTCCACATTGTTTTAAATGAAGTCCAAACTCGTAACTCAAATATTCGCCTCCATGATCAGATTGTAGAAACTTTATTTTCTTGTTATGATGATTCTCCACTTCACTCTGAAATTCTTTGAACTTTTCAAATGTTTCAGACTTGTGTTTCAGTAAGTAGATATACCCATATCTGCTCAAATCATCTGTGAAGGTCAGAAAATAACGATAGCCGCCGCGAGCCTCAATACTCATCGCACCGCATACAACGGTATGTATTATTTCCAGCAAGTCAGTAGCTCGCTCCATTGTTCCGGAGAACAGAGTTTTAGTCATCCTGCCCATGAGGCATGGTTCGTAAGCATCAAATTATTCATAATCAAGTGATTCCAAAAGTCCATCTGCAAGGAGTTTCTTCATGCGCTTTACACCAATATGACCTAAATGGCAGTGCCACAAATATGTTGCACTATCATTATAAACTTTGCATCTTTTGGCATCAATATTATAATATGTGTATCACTACGATCGAGATACATTGGGTGTATGACCATAGAAGGTTTTATTCATGTAAACAGAACAACAATTATACTTTGACTTAAATGAATAACCGTATTGCAATAAACATGATCCAATCATATTCACGCTCAACGCAAAAACCAAATAACATTTATTTTAGGTTCAACACTAATCCCGAAGGTAAAGGGAGTGTGCGATGGTGATCTTATCAACCTTGGAATCACTTCCAACACACATTGTCACCTCGCTCTTTAACTAGTATCTGTTAATTTTGCAACTCCTCTTTCGAGTTACAAATCTTAGCAACTGAACCGGTATCAAATACCCAGGGGCTACTATGAACACTAGTAAAGTACACATCAATAACATGTATATCAAATATACCTTTGTTCACTTTGCCATCCTTCTTATCCTCCAAGTTTTCGGGGCAGTTCCGCTTCCAGTGACCATTTCCTTTGCAGTAGAAGCACTTAGTTTCAGGTTTGGGTCTAGCTTTGGGCTTCTTCACGGGAGTGGCTACTTGCTTTCCATTCTTCTTGAACTTCCCTTTCTTTCCCTTGCCCTTTTTCTTGAAAGTAGTGGTCTTGTTAACCATCAACATTTGATGCTATTTCTTGATTTCTACCTTCGCCGATTTCAACATCGCGAAGAGCTTGGGGATCGTTTTCGTTATCCCTTGCATATTATAGTTCATCACAAAGTTCTACTAACTTGGTGATAGTGACTAGAGAACTCTCTCAATCACTATCTTATCTGGAAGATTAACTCCCACTTGATTCAAGCGATTGTAGTACCCAGACAATCTGAGCACATGCTCACTAGTTGAGCTATTCTCCTCCATCTTGTAGGCAAAGTACTTGTCAGAGGCTTCATACCTCTTAACACGGGCATGAGTCTAAAATATCATTTTCAGCTCTTGGCATCTCATATGCTCCATGGCGTTCAAAACATTTTTGAAGTCCCGGTTCTAAGCCGTAAAGCATGGTGCACTAAAATATCAAGTAGCCATCATACCGAGCTTGTCAAACGTTCATAACATATGCATCTGCTCGTGCAATAGGTCTGTCACCTAGCGGTGCATCAAGGACATAATACTTCTGTGCAGCAATGAGGATAATCCTCAGATCACGGACCCAGTCTGCATCATTGCTACTATCATCTTTCAACTTAGTTCTCTCTAGGAACATATCAAAAATAAAATAGGGGAGCTATACGCGAGCTATTGATCTACAACATAGATATGCAAATACTATCAGAACTAAGTTCATGATAAATTAAGTCAATTAATCAAATTACTTAAGAACTCCCACTTAGGTAGACATCCCTCGAGTCGTCTAAATGATCACGTGATGCATATCAAATAAACCATGTCCGATCATCACGTGAGATGGAGTAGTTTTCAATGGTGAACATCTCTATGTTGATCATATCTACTATATGATTCACGTTCGACCTTTCGGTCTCCAGTGTTCCGAGGCCATGTCTGTACATGCTAGGCTCGTCCAGTTTAACCCGAGTATTCTGCATCTGCAAAACTGTCTTGCAACCGTTGTATGTGAACATAGAGCTTATCACACCCGATCATCACGTGGTGTCTCGGCAGGACGAACTGTCGCAATGGTGCATACTCAAGAAGAACACTTATATCTTGAAATTTTAGTAAGGGATCATCTTATAATGCTACCACCGTACTAAGCAAAATAAGATGCATAAAAGATAAACATCACATGCAATCAAAATATGTGACATGATATGGCCGTCATCATCTTCACTACAATAAATATGTCAACTTGTGACCCTCACTATGGCCGCTGAAAGGTCATAGTTTTTCATTTGCGAACTTTTTGTGACCAAAAACAGAAGGTCAAAAGCTGGCGGTCGTAAACTGAAATTAACGACCTTCTCTCAGAAGGTCGTTGAACCCATGACCTTTTGTTTTGGTCACTGGCTATCTGCCCAGGCCACGTCGGATCCGACATGGCAATCTGACGTGGCAAAATTGCGACCAATTGAAAAGGTCAAAAATTAGAATCGGCCCGGTCCAATTGGGTGTTTATATGGGCCGAGCCCATTAATTCAGCCCATTTGTTGTTGTTTTTCTTTCAATTTGGGTAAGCTATACGGGCCAGGCCCTATAATTCGGCCTTTTTATTTTTGGGTTGTGGCCCTTCTTTTTCCTTTTTCAAATGGATCCCAATTGTCAGATTCTGATAAGCGGGTCCCAAATGTCCGTTTTTGGTTTGTGGGTCCTTGTTGTCATGGTCATGTTCCTCAGATTTCTATATGCCAATAATTAAACAACCAATATTTAAATCAAAATAGACAGAAAACAGGTGTAATACTTCAAATAACAAGAAGCAACAATCTGTTACATCAACACATACAAATGCGATCATAGTATAACAAGCTCTACAGGTGTACAATATGTCACATGAGCCGATGAGCATCAAGCTCTACAGTATAACAAGCTCTATATGTCACAGTTCGTGCTTCAATTTGTTCCAATACGGATTAGCATCAAGGGCTTCATTACTCCTTGAACTAGCTCCGATGAGCTTGAACTATGCTTCTTCCGACTTCTTCGTCTTGATGCTCGCGACGAAACATGAAACGCCGGCATCTGCATGTTATAGAACAAAATAGTTAGGTACAAAATGAAAGCAAATCTAACAGCATATATCTAACACTAGATACAAAATAATGAAGGCCAATTCGTGTGCATATATACTAGCGTGCATATATACCAGCAGAACACATAAACCCATCCATAAAAAATCTTGTTTCTGAACATTGGCATCAAATCAACACAAACACTGAATTAACGTGCACAAAAGGAAAGAGCTAATACAGGGCAGGTATATGGGTATCAAAACAAACAAGAAAGAAACTACAATCTATTTTAAGTAAACTCTTACAAGAAAGATGCCCCAGTAAGTAAGCTGAATGGGTGACAAACTGAATAGTGAAACAAGTTGATAGTTGTACACTATAGTGTTTACGCACAGTGGAACTGAATGAATTTCAGATTATGTTGCATGCAAGAAGAGGAGCAGCAGTGCACTCTAGCTAGTGTCCTTGTCAGCTTGTGCAAAACAAGTAGCATTCATCAGGATTAATTCATGGAGTAAGAAGAAATACAGAGACAACATCATCATCTGATGATGCGCTAACCAATCAACGACTTCGTTCGTCCAGATCACAGGCAATGTGACAGAAGAAGAGACTACCTGGACATCCTCGACGGCGGCACGGAGGTCGGGCGAGTCCTTGACGGCCTTGATGTGGTCAACGACGTTCAGCCTGTCGACGATGCACTTGAGCAGGTGGACCAAGCTTTCCCACGCAGGCTCCATGCCCTTCTCAAGCTCCTCCAGCTCGCCCTCCTGCATACAGAGAAACTTCAGATGAGCTAGACTGAAACTCTTGTCAGTTGCCACCTACATAAAATAGTCAAGACTAGAGTCTAACTCAAATCAGGTATGCATTCTTCGGACGTTAAATGGAAGCTTTATATATATATATGGCTATAAGGTATGATGCAAACCAACCAAAGTTTGCATCTCCATTCTGAACAAATTAGACTGCAATGGAGTTGCTTAATACTTATAGCATGATTGGTTTTCCGTTCTGAAACTGTAGACATGTTGTGCTTGGCTCATGCTTCAGATATGATCGGTCTACAGAGATTCAGACTGCGCCACAAAGGCACAGTAACAGCTGATGGATATACAAGTAATAAGACAATACTCCCTCAATGTCAAAGAAACCCATCCTAGAAATTGCATCAAGCAATTCGTAAGAAAACAAGAACGTGAGTAGCATTGCATTTCACAATACAACGGTTACTTGAAGATAAGAAATCATCAGACTTTAAACTACGAATCACAAGAGTGTAACTCCTGTCATATTGTTGCAGTTTCTCATCATCACTTGAACCACAAATGAAATCAAGCAACACTTTAGATTGGAACTACAAATGGTAAATATCTTTGTTGTGGAGATAGTTCAATTTATAAACTCGTTCAAGCAAAATTATATTTGTCGTGAAGATAGCAGGACTTCCTTCAGTATGTGGATAGCATAGAAAGCCACAAACATATCAGGGTGTTGAGGTACCATCAGAGACTTAAATACTAAGAATCAGAGGAGAAGAGCTCCATCATATTATGGTTTATTCCTCATCACTTGACCCTCAAACATATAAGCATGCATCGACAGCAAGAAAAAGGCTATAACAATTTATAGTTTGGCAACTATCAATATGAAATGCAAACATTATTGCTCAGAATATGAAATATCTTCTCATCAATGACAAATGGCATCTCTGAAGTCTGACATACGTCGTAGATTTCATGATTCATCACAGCATTTTGCAAACCGCGGAAAGGATCTCGTGACTACAGACATCACCATTCACCAATAATTAACAGTGTAAACATTTATCAGTAGAGTTGGATGAGCAGTACAAGTATATTAGTATAGGAACTAGAAGTGTTGTGTTGTGCTACAACACTAGCAACAGCAGCATGAGCAGTACAAGTATATTAGTATAGGAACTAGATGCCTAGCAATTGGGAGAAAATCCCAAACTAGGGAATAGCACACAAAAAAATAGCACACAAAAAAGGCAGGCATTGCAAGCCTACTCTTCACTCGAAGCTCCAGGAAATAGCACAAAAAAAATGAGTTGCCTAATAGAGCAACCAATTTCATGTTTGTTCTAATAAAAGAATAGCAACCTCCTACTATAATAATAGCAAAAGAAACACATAAGAAGTCATGCTGATTGCGCCTACTATAATAATAGCAAAAGTCATCGAATGGTGAGCAAACAAGACTAGAATTAACACTTGAGCGACAGAGTATCAGAAACCAATTCACGTTATAATCCAATCCTCAAAGTTGTCGCACAAAAACTCATTGTTTCTTTGTTCCACCGTCCAAGTTGGATCAGCACCACGACCCAGGAGATATCTCGTGATAGCAGGCATCCCATAAGCCGCAGAAATGGCCAGAGCAGTGTCACCTGCAATAAGTAAAACAAAAGAACCAAATTAATCTAGGATTACTGGGATGTGCGGCAGAATTGATGCGAAGAGATCAAAAGGGAACCGGATTAATTATCCTGTGAGAGTTCACGGGTTGACGAGGCACCTACACATGTCCAGCCGCCTTTCCATGACCGCCGGGGTTCACTGCCCTCCTCGACATCCTCAGCTCCTTGGTCGCCACCCTGACCGATCGGACCGGTCCACTCGCCCAGGCCTCTCCCCTCTCCTCGATCACCCTGCGTCGACGAGCCGCGTCAGATCGAATAGCCCACACTCCAAAATATTGTAGAGAAACAAACCACACTCGGATTTGAAATCAAGTGCAAGAATGGTTGCAGCACATACAACTAGCATGTTACGATTGGTGGGTGATGGGGAAAATGCATGTGAAGTGCATAAATCACAGAGGGGTATGTACAATACACACCATCTCGTCGGAAGCTAGTTTATACCTCCATCAACACCTCCCCCTCCTAGCATTCGTTCATTAGCAGCACTGACCTGCCAAAATAAATCTCAGTTATATAATTCACTGTTGAATACAGAGAAAGATAATTGCTTCTATGCAAACTGTTACACATCAGTTTATCATAAAACACAAATGGAGGTAACAGAAGGATTTAGTAAAATGCTCACATAATAGATCATATCATCCAAGCTTGCGAAGGTTTAAGATCTAACAGGACAAATGGATTTGTAATAAGATATTGGATTTATAAAGTTGTTGCAGAAGGGACTGCAACTTTCCTGATAATTTGAGGCTCAGAACTCAAATTCCACTCCATGGAAAATAAGCTGACAATCATTGGGGAACTTGATTCAGACTTCTTAGTGATGCCCTTAATGGCAGGGGGAACTGATACAGACATTAAAACAGAAAATAAGCATAGCTAAGAAGACCATGTTCACCAACCCAGAACTAGGCAAAGGCATGTTCCATCTGAGAAGCCAGCCTAACTACAACGCCATGTGATGGTTCAGTTCCGATCCCATGCTCAGATCCCACTACGCACCGGTAGCTGCAACTCCATATTTGGTAAAATACAACTCGACCAATCTCACCTATCCAAGCATATCTACATACGCAACCACATGGCCTATTGTTGTAGTTGCGCGCGGAAGCAGCAGGAGAGTAGTACCTTGGCGGCGATCGCGCGGAGGTACTTTGTAACGCCCTGAGACCGACGCTCCAGACGCCTTCCATGTTTTGCGTAACCATCGTGTGTTTTATTTTGTTGTTGTTGCATTTCATCATGTCATCATACGCATTGTATCCGCATGTTTTTCTTAAAACTAGTAGTCGTTCGTAGTTGCCGCGTTCCCCTGCCTTCGTTGACCATTTCGAGACCAACCACACTTGCAACCTTGCTGTTCGTTTCTCTCTTGTCTTCTCCGGGGCCTTTTATCAAACACTTTATCTTTGTCGACCCTTCTCAGACCACCCCTCGCGCGCGTCTGAAAGCTTTCCCGAACCCGACCCGGGTTGTTGTTGCCGATGGGTCCGGATCATCCCCTAACATCCCTAAATCATCAACGATTTCTCGTTTGACTCTCCTAAACTATTTATTCTCGACCGTCCGATTACGATCGGAGGGACGATATACCCCTAAATTAAATCCACCTACTATATATATATCTAGGCAAACCACCTAATTTCTAGGGATCCTACCCTAGCGCCGCCGCCACTCTCTCTCGGGATCCCCCCAGAGCCGATCCAAAAATCCATCCCCGACCAACCTCACCGTTCTCTGCTCGATCCACCCCTACAGCCGCAGCCACCCGAGCTCGTCTTCTCGCGCCTGTAGCCGTCCGAGCCTCCCCTGGCTCCTCTACCTCGCCTCGTCGTCCGGCGACCGGCGCCGCTGCCGGCGACCACGAGATAAGCTTTGCTGCCCTTCTCCTCCTCCTGTGGTTTCTCTGCCTTCCTCGTCTCACCTCCCTGTCTATCTTTCTCTGTTCAGACAGGAGCGCCCGACGCCTCCCATGGAGTTCCTTGCAGCCTTCCGTCTGCATCGTCTCGTACCGGACCTCGCCTGCAGGACCACCACCGCCGCCAAGGACAGCCGCCATTGGAGCTCGTCCTCTCCAACGTCGGCGAGCCATCTCCTCCTGCCGACGCCTTCGCCACCCAGGCAGCACCCGTTGCGCGCCTCTTCTTCTCCCGTTGCTCCCTCTTCTGGGACTCATCTCCCTCCCTCGTTTCTCTTGCAAGGACCTCATGGCCGTCGACCCCACGCCACGGCTTCCCCAAGCTCTACTCCACCCCGCCTTGGGTCCATGAGGAGACGACCACGCCGGCCGCCCTTCCCCATCTCGATCGGATCCAGGAACCCACCGCCTCCAGCCACCTCTCCATGGTCATGGCGCCGCTGGAGGTTCCTTGCCCCGAGCCTCTGCCACAACCAGCACCCGACCAGCAGGTCGACCGAAGCCGCGCCTGCCCTCACCTTGCTTCCTTCTCCATCTCTGCTCTCTCTCTCTCTGAATGCTCCCTCCCTGTCTTTCTTCCACAGGGAACTGACGCCACCCCTGAGCTCCACCCGCGTCGTCGTTGCGCGGATCTGGCGCCGGCCAGCCGGATCTGCCCCGTCTCGACCTCGCCGGCCTTCCCTGCAGTCCGCTGCCGCTCGAGGCCGCCGTGCGCCAAGTCCCCGCTGCCGCCGTCGTGCCCTGCTTCTGCCTCGCCCGCTCGTCTCTGTACGCGAGGGAAACGAGAGCCTCGCCCGCGTTGACCCCGTCCTCGACCGCGCCAGCGTGGCCAGCCTCCTGGGCCGCAAGCTCGCCCGAAGCCCAGATCTGCGACGCTTGGACCGCCTCCTATCCAGCTGGGCTTGGCCCATGGGTGAGCAGCTCCTCCCGCCCCTCTCCTGTGCATGTTGGGCCAGCCAGATTCGGCCCGAGTCACGTTTTTTTTCGCGGAATGTTTTTCTAATTAACCAGTGCACTGCATATTTACAGATTGGACCCTAAACTTCATGCATATAACTCATGAACCATGCATCATATTAAAATGATGTAAACATATAAAGTGCTTAGAATTTCATCTAGTTTCATAATATGCAACTTTCATCCATGTTAAAAATGTCTAACTTGTTGTTTGCATTAATTTGCCTAAATGCCATGCTAAAATGCTTTATTTCATAACTAATTAACCGTAACTCGGATTTAAATAAACTATATATGTAACTTGCTTGGAAAATGTCTAGTTTAACATGGTGGCATTACTTTGCATGTTTAACAACTCTAAAATATGGTTTAGGGCAGAACAGTAGCAAATTCAAAATATGCATATGAGGATTTTCCGGAATTGTTGTTTGTTGTTTCCGGCCTCATTTAAACTTGCCTAAATAGTTAGTTTACTTATGCTTCATCTCTTGCCATGTTAACCAACATTTAATATTGTTGGGTACATAACTGAGAGAGAACTAAATAATTGATGTGGTGTTTCGTCAATATGCAAGTCGTTGCATATTGAGCTCCACTTAATTTGTAGTGTTGTTTGTTGCACTTTGCCATGCCATGCCTATTTAAACCGGACATGCATCATACTTGATTGTGCACCGTGCCATGTTGATGTGATGGTTGTTTACCATGTTGTTTGCTTCTTTCCGGTTTGCTTCTCTGGTTAGCTTCGGTTTCGTTTCGGAGTTGTGAGGATTCATTCGACTACGCCCGTTCGTCTTCTTCTTGGACTCGTTCTTCTTCCTTGCGGGATCTCAGGCAAGATGACCATACCCTCGAAATCACTTCTATCTTTGCTTGCTAGTTGTTCGCTCTATTGCTATGCCGCGCTACCTACCACTTGCTATATCATGCCTCCCATATTGCCATGTCCAGCCTCTAACCATCCTTTCCTAGCGAACCGTTGTTTGGCTAAGTTACCGCTTTTGCTCAGCCCTTCTTATAGCGTTGCTAGTTGCAGGTGAAGCTGAAGTTTGTTCCATGTTGGAACATGGATATGTTGGGATATCACAATATCTCTTATTTTAATTAATGCATCTATATACTTGGTAAAGGGTGGAAGGCTCGGCCTTATGCCTGGTGTTTTGTTCCACTCTTGCCGCCCTAGTTTCCGTCATATCGGTATTATGTTCCCGGATTTTGCGTCCCTAACGCGGTTGGGTGTTATGGGAACCCCTTGACAGTTCGCTTTGAATAAAACTCCTCCAGCAAGGCCCAACCTTGGTTTTACATTTTCCTAACAACCTATTACCCCTTCCCTTGGGTCGGCCAACCCGAGGGTCATCTTTATTTAGCCCCCCCGGGGCCAATGCTTCTCTAAGTGTTGGTCCGAACTAGAGCCACTTGCAGCGCCCCCTCGGGGAAACTTGAGGTCTGGTTTTAGTTGTACGTAGTGCTCATCCGGTGTTGCCCTGAGAACGAGATATGTGCAGCTCCTATCGGGATTGTCGGCACATCGGGCGGCTTTGCTGGACTTGTTTTACCATTGTCGAAATGTCTTGTAACCGGGATTCCGAGACTGATCGGGTCTTCACGGGAGAAGGAATATCCTTCGTTGATCGTGAGAGCTTATCATGGGATAAGTTGGGACACCCCTGCAGGGTATTATCTTTCGAAAGCCGTGCCCGCGGTTAAGTGGCAGATGGGAATTTGTTAATGTCCGGTTGTAGAGAAGTTGACACTTGACTTAATTAAAATGCATCAACCGTGTGTAGCCGTGATGGTCTCTTTTCGGCGGAGTCCGGGAAGTGAACACGGTTTTGGGTTATGTTTGGACGTAAGTAGTTTCAGGATCACTTCTTGATCACTTCTAGCTTCTCGACCGTTGCGTTGCTCCTCTTCTCGCTCTTATTTGCGTATGTTAGCCACCATATTTGCTTAGTGCTTGCTGCAGCTCCACCTCATTACCCCATCCTTCCTATAAGCTTAAATAGTCTTGATCTCGCGGGTGTGAGATTGCTGAGTCCTCGTGACTCACAGATTCTACCAAAACAGTTGCAGGTGCCGACGATACCAGTGCAGGTGATGCTACCGAACTCAAGTGGGAGTTCGACGAGGACCTTGGTCGTTACTATGTTTCGTTTCCTGTTGATCAGTAGTGGAGCCCAGTTGGGACGATCGGGGATCTAGCAGTTGGGTTATCTTCTTTTCTTTTGGCTTTGACCGTAGTCGGTCTATGTGTGTACTCTGATTGATGTATGATTTATTTAAGTATTGTGTGAAGTGGCGATTGTAAGCCAACTCTCTTTACCCCATTCTTGTTCATTACATGGGATTGTATGAAGATGACCCTTCTTGCGACAAAACCTACAATGCGGTTATGCCTCTAAGTCGTGCCTCGACACGTGGGAGATATAGCCGCATCGTGGGTGTTATAAGTTGGTATCAGAGCCATCCCCGACTTAGGAGCCCCCTGCTTGATCGAATTGCTGACGTCGTTGAGTCTAGAACAAAATGTTTTGAGTCTTAGGATTATATATTGGAGAGTAGGATTCTTTTTACTCCTCAGTCCCTTCGTCGCTCTGGTGAGGCCTCCTGGCGTAGATGTTTTGACTTTCCTCTCCTCAAATTTCACTAAAAAAATTTAGGATCACGCGGGTATCTTGGAATCGTTTTGATGGTTTTGTGACGAGAACATTGTTCTTGGTGCCTCCTGACATTTAGGGGTTGTGGCAGTGTCCCGGGGAGTTGAGCTCCGAGGTGTTGTCGTCACAATTTTATCGTTGCAGTTCTGGAATACCTGAGTTTCGCCGACATCGAAAATCTCATTTATGCAGTTGTTGATGAGATCACCTCGACGCCACCCAGTACTGGGGCGGGATTCGGGAGTATTGCCATAACTCGTATAACGGATGCTTTTCGAAGGTTGAGGTACACGATTTCCGAAGGTTTCTTGGTTATGTGTTGACGGATGGATACAGCTGGATCTAGGTATTGTTAGTTTGGGTGAGATATATTGCGTCCCCTGTATCCCCAACACCTGATTGCATAACCAGAAAGTTTCGGGAGTTTATAGGTGGGAATTCAAGTAGCTCCTAGAATATCTTTTCGACAGATGTATGATTTGAGATTGGGGTCCAACGTCTAGTGGTTCGCTTTTCACGGTCGATTTACAGTGGTCGCGAGGCGTCTTAAAGAATCCTTGGCTATGCCGATTCGGGGACGTCTTGTTTGTCATTCGTGACGTCCGCTGTACGTCGTGCCCGTGGGGCCTCATCACGAACACTTTGGGCGAAATCTCTATCATATGTTTGTTTCCGGCTTATTCTACGAGCCAATCCTTTGTTTTGTTTTGGTTTGTGGTATTCGAGTTGCTTCGAAGTCAAGTGTTGATTCCATACCTTTCCTAAGCGGTGTTCTCATACTTCTATGTGAATACCAATCCTTCTTGATCATCGAGATTGTCATGCAAATTCTTTTCCAACCGATGTGCTCTTTTTCAAGTGGACCCGATCTTTTCAACATTCGCGAGATCAATTCTCAGTTCTTTGCAACAGTGTTTGCTTCATCCGTCCCAAGTTGTCTTTGTTTTTCCCGCCCTCCCACCCTCTTTCCTCAAGGACTCAGATTTCTTAATCATGTATCCATTTATGGATGTGAAGTTTCTCCATTCTTTTCCATCAATGTTCTTATGTGGTGATTCTCAGGAAGATGCTCAGGAAGCTTCAAGTTTATCATTCTTCATTCTCGTATTCTTTTACGGTGGATTCAATTGAAGCTTTCAGTGTTGATTATATCCCTTTCCTCCTTTCAAATGCTTTCTCATGCCGGTATATCTCTTAATCATTCCCCGCTTGCTATTCAATTGTTCCGGAGTGCTGAAGATATCTCTGAAGATTCGTGTTTCCACTCCGCATCAATTCTAACTATTTCGAGGTTGTTACCTCATTCAAGCCATTTAATTCAACCGGTGCTATCTCTTTTTCAAGTAATCATTTCAACGGTGTTTCTTTTGAGTGGGCCCTAACCACAGGTCTTTTCCCAGGATCTTACCTGACTCTTGAGTTATTCTCAATTAATTTCGAAGTTTGACGTAAGAATGAATTCTCATCAGTCAAATGTCTTTCTCCAAGATCTTTCAAATTATTTTCATCGTTGGTTCAACTTTTCCAATTTTCATTCCGGAGTGCCTCAACAATTCATGGTGGTGTTTCTCGTCGTCATTCTCGGATTTTGAAGACCAAAGAAGAGTTTCTCCTCCAAATTCTTATCCTTTCTTCCAAAGATTCATGGTTCTAGCTTGATGCCATCCTCTCATAATTGTTTTGATTGCGAGAATTCTTTTCACCCATCCGGAGCAATTCAGGAGTCTTTTCATTTTGATTCTCTGGAGCCCATCATCTCAGTATTATTCATTCTCAGCTTTCAGATCTCATTCCCCAAATCTTACCGGCGCATCGTTCAAATATCCTCTAATCAGTTCATGATCTCTTTGTTCTCATGTATCTAAATTCTCTAAAGTATCTTCGTTCTTTTATAATTCTTCCCGGTGTTTCTTTATCTTTTCTTTGTTAATTTTCAATTCTTACGGTGGTTCGTTCAAGAGTTCTCTTCCTTGGTTATCATATCAATTCATTCGTTCTTTCCAATCCTACCGGCGGATCGTTGAAGAATTTTCTCAAGTTTACGCCATATCTCTCTTAATCCTTTCTACGAGAATAAGTAGTATGCCAAATCCGTTGCTTGTCATCAATTTAAATTGGTGAAGGATATGCATAATGTAATTCTTATGATGGTTTCATCCAAGTGATGTAGTTTCTTCTTTCCAGAGTTGTTCATCATGTCACATTTCTTGGTTCGAGATGCTTCATCTTTTTCTTTTCCGGAGTTCCAAGCTTTCTGCATTATCTCGTCGCGAAGCTCCATCTAAATCATTGCAAGGCTTCACCTTGTGTTTTCAACTTTTCTTTCTTTTTATCATGCTTTATTACCGGAGTTCTTCATGGAGGCTCTACATGGTGGTTCGTCAAGGGTTCCTTTCATTCTTCAAGTGTTCTTCAAGAATTCTCTCGAAGCTATGATCCGCCAAGCTATACTCAAAGATAAACATGTTGTTCTACACATGTTTTGTTTTGAGGAGTTCAAGCATTCTTCATCTTGCATTCCGAAGTGCAATTCTTCCTACCTTATCTTTTGAGGTGGTGTTATGTCCTTCTTGACAATTTCCATCCATGTTCCATGTTTCACATGTTGTCAAGAATGAGGTATTTTAAATCCTTTAATCTCTTTGTTGGAGTTATCTTGTGTCATATTTCACCTAAAGCCTTCCCTAAGGAATGTTGCTATTATGGTGCTTATCAATGATCCAAGTTTTCTCCTATCCTCTTGGTGAAAGAAGTTTTTTTCATATCGTTGGTGTTATCAATTATATTAGTTGTTTCCATAGTGGCAGAATTTCGCCTCTATCTTGAGAAGTTTTCCATAAGCCCACTACAAGCTTATTCGTTTCGTTGTTGGTTTTTCCAACAATTCCGTTCTAACCTTCTTGGAAGGGTGCTTTCCAAGATCATTTGTGGCAGAAGTTGGCATTTTCTTCTCCAAATCTTTATTCCAATGATCTATCTTCTTATTCTTCTTCCGGAGGCATGGTGATGTTGCTCTCTTCGCTCATCATCTCGAATTGTGAGGATCGTGTTCTTTTCTTACTTATCCATTTAACCGTAGTGTTGTGTCTATCATTCCTCTTTTAACCGGAGTCTCATCCAGGTGATTTCATTTTGCCAAGTTCATATTCTATCCCTTCCATTTTCCAACCGGAGCGTTATCATAATTGATCCTTACCGTTCCTTGTACATCTCGTTTCAACCGGAGTGCTTGCATGTACTTCTCGTCCATTGTTCTCGTCATTCATAGCTTTGCAAACTCCAAGGTTCACATGATGTTCCTTGTTCCTCTTTGATAACGGAGTGTTTTCAATCTCGTTCATCTCCCTTGGATTCTCTCTTTTCGTTCGTTCAATCTCTCAAGGTTCGTGGTTTCACTCGTTTGTCAAAGAAGCAACTTAGCTTTACCTCTTCTCTTCCTCTTCCACTTTTCTCCGGTGTCGTCCTTAGATCTCGGGACGAGATCTTCTTGTAGTGGTGGAGTGTTGTAACGCCCTGAGACCGACGCTCTAGACGCCTTCCATGTTTTGCGTAACCGTCGTGTGTTTTATTTTGTTGTTGTTGCATTTCATCATGTCATCATACGCATTGTATTCGCATGTTTTTCTTAAAACTAGTAGTCGTTCGTAGTTGCCGCGTTCCCCTGCCTTCGTTGACCATTTCGAGACCAACCACACTTGCAACCTTGCTCTTCGTTTCTCTCTTGTCTTCTCCGGGGCCTTTTGTCAGACACTTTGTCTTTGTCGACCCTTCTCAGACCACCCCTCGCGCGCGTCTGAAAGCTTCCTGAACCCGACCCGGGTTGTTGTTACCGATGGGTCCGGATCATCCCCTAACATCCCTAAATCATCAACGATTTCTCGTTGGACTCTCCTAAACTATTTATTCTCGACCGTCCGATTACGATCGGAGGGACGATATACCCCTAAATTAAATCCACCTACTATATATATATCTAGGCAAACCACCTAATTTCTAGGGATCCTACCCTAGCGCCACCGCCACTCTCTCTCGGGATCCCCCCAGAGCCAATCCAAAAATCCATCCCCGACCAACCTCACCGGTCTCTGCTCGATCCACCCCTACAGCCGCAGCCACCCGAGCTCGTCTTCCCGCACGTGTAGCCGTCCGAGCCTCCCCTGGCTCCTCTACCTCGCCTCGTCGTCCGGCGACCGGCGCCGCTGCCGGCGACCACGAGATAAGCTTCGCTGCCCTTCTCCTCCTCCTGTGGTTTCTCTGCCTTCCTCGTCTCACCTCCCTGTCTCTCTTTCTCTGTTCAGACAGGAGCACCCGACGCCTCCCATGGAGTTCCTTGCAGCCTTCCATCCGCGTCGTCTCGTACCGGACCTCGCCTGCAGGACCACCACCGCCGCCAAGGACAGCCGCCGTTGGAGCTCGTCCTCCCCAACATCGGCGAGCCATCTCCTCCTGCCGACGCCTTCGCCACCCAGGCACCACCCGTTGCGCGCCTCTTCTTCTCCCGTTGCTCCCTCTTCTGGGACTCATCTCCCTCCCTCGTTTCTCTTGCAGGGACCTCATGGCCGTCGACCCCATGCCACGGCCTCCCCAAGCTCTACTCCACCCCGCCTTGGGTCCATGAGGAGACGACCACGCCGGCCGCCCTTCCCCATCTCGATCGGATCCAGGAACCCACCGCCTCCAGCCACCTCTCCATGGTCATGGCGCCGCTGGAGGTTCCTTGCCCCGAGCCTCTGCCACGACCAGCACCCGACCAGCAGGTCGACCGAAGCCGCGCCTGCCCTCACCTTGCTTCCTTCTCCATCTATGCTCTCTCTCTCTCTCTAAATGCTCCCTCCCTGTCTTTCTTCCACAGGGAACTGACGCCGCCCCTGAGCTCCACCCGCGCTGTCGTTGCACGGATTCGGCGCCGGCCAGCCGGATCCGCCCCGTCTCCACCTCGCCGGCCTTCCGTGCAGCCCGCTGCCGCTCGAGGCCGCCGTGCGCCAAAGTCCCCGTTGCCGCCGTCGTGCCCTGCTTCTGCCTCGCCCGCTTGTCTCTGTACGCGAGGGAAACGAGCGCCTCACCCGTGTTGACCCCGTCCTCGACCGCGCCAGCGTGGCCAGCCTCCTGGGTCGCAAGCTCGCCCGAAGCCCAGATCTGCGACGCTTGGACCGCCTCCTCTCCAGCTGGGCTTGGCCCATGGGTGAGCAGCTCCTCCCGCCCCTCTCCTGTGCATGTTGGGCCAGCCAGATTCAGCCCGAGTCACGTTTTTTTTCGCGAAATGTTTTTCTAATTAACCAGTGCACTGCCTATTTACAGATTGGACCCTAAACTTCATGCATATAATAACTCATGAACCATGCATCATATTAAAATGATGTAAACATATAAAGTGCTTAGAATTTCATCTAGTTTCATAATATGCAACTTTCATCCATGTTAAAAATGTTTAACTTGCTGTTTGCATTAATTTGCCTAAATGCCATGCTAAAATGCTTTATTTCATAACTAATTAACCGTAACTCGGATTTAAATAAACTATATATGTAACTTGCTTGGAAAATGTCTAGTTTAACATGGTGGCATTACTTTGCATGTTTAACAACTCTAAAATATGGTTTAGGGCAGAACAGTAGCAAATTCGAAATATGCATATGAGGATTTTCCGGAATTGTTGTTTGTTGTTTCCGGCCTCATTTAAACTTGCCTAAATAGTTAGTTTACTTATGCTTCATCTCTTGCCATGTTAACCAACATTTAATATTGTTGGGTACATAACCGAGAGAGAACTAAATAATTGGTGCGGTGTTTCGTCAATATGCAAGTCGTTGCATATTGAGCTCCACTTAATTTGTAGTGTTGTTTGTTGCACTTTGCCATGCCATGCCTATTTAAACCGGACATGCATCATACTTGATTGTGCACCATGCCATGTTGATGTGATGGTTTTTTACCATGTTGTTTGCTTCTTTCCGGTTTGCTTCTCTGGTTAGCTTCGGTTTCGTTTCGGAGTTGTGAGGATTCGTTCGACTACGCCCGTTCGTCTTCTTCTTGGACTCGTTCTTCTTCCTTGCGGGATCTCAGGCAAGATGACCATACCCTCGAAATCACTTCTATCTTTGCTTGCTAGTTGTTCGCTCTATTGCTATGCCGCGCTACCTACCACTTGCTATATCATGCCTCCCATATTGCCATGTCCAGCCTCTAACCATCCTTTCCTAGCGAACCGTTGTTTGGCTAAGTTACCGCTTTTGCTCAGCCCTTCTTATAGCGTTGCTAGTTGCAGGTGAAGCTGAAGTTTGTTCCATGTTGGAACATGGATATGTTGGGATATCACAATATCTCTTATTTTAATTAATGCATCTATATACTTGGTAAAGGGTGGAAGGCTCGGCCTTATGCCTGGTGTTTTGTTCCACTCTTGCCGCCCTAGTTTCCGTCATATCGGTATTATGTTCCCGGATTTTGCGTCCCTAATGCGGTTGGGTGTTATGGGAACCCCTTGACAGTTCGCTTTGAATAAAACTCCTCCAGCAAGGCCCAACCTTGGTTTTACATTTTCCTAACAACCTATTACCCCTTCCCTTGGGTCGGCCAACCCGAGGGTCATCTTTATTTAGCCCCCCCCGGTCCAATGCTTCTCTAAGTGTTGGTCCGAACTAGAGCCACTTGCAGCGCCCCCTCGGGGAAACTTGAGGTCTGGTTTTAGTTGTACGTAGTGCTCATCCGGTGTTGCCCTGAGAACGAGATATGTGCAGCTCCTATCGGTATTGTCGGCACATCGGGCGGCTTTGCTGGACTTGTTTTACCATTGTCGAAATGTCTTGTAACCGGGATTCCGAGACTGATCGGGTCTTCACGGGAGAAGGAATATCCTTCGTTGATCGTGAGAGCTTATCATGGGCTAAGTTGGGACACCCCTGCAGGGTATTATCTTTCGAAAGCCGTGCCCGCGGTTAAGTGGCAGATGGGAATTTGTTAATGTCCGGTTGTAGAGAACTTGACACTTGACTTAATTAAAATGCATCAACCGTGTGTGTAGCCGTGATGGTCTCTTTTCGGCGGAGTCCGGGAAGTGAACACGGTTTTGGGTTATGTTTGGACGTAAGTAGTTTCGGGATCACTTCTTGATCACTTCTAGCTTCTCGACCGTTGCGTTGCTCCTCTTCTCGCTCTTATTTGCGTATGTTAGCCACCATATTTGCTTAGTGCTTGCTGCAGCTCCACCTCATTACCCCATCCTTCCTATAAGCTTAAATAGTCTTGATCTTGCGGGTGTGAGATTGCTGAGTCCTTGTGACTCATAGATTCTACCAAAACAGTTGCAGGTGCCGACGATACCAGTGCAGGTGATGCTACCGAACTCAAGTGGGAGTTCGACGAGGACCTTGGTCGTTACTATGTTTCGTTTCCTGTTGATCAGTAGAGGAGCCCAGTTGGGACGATCGGGGATCTAGCAGTTGGGTTATCTTCGTTTCTTTCGGCTTTGACCGTAGTCGGTCTATGTGTGTACTCTGATTGATGTATGATTTATTTAAGTATTGTGTGAAGTCGCGATTGTAAGCCAACTCTCTTTATCCCATTCTTGTTCATTACATGGGATTGTGTGAAGATGACCCTTCTTGCGAAAAAACCTACAATGCGGTTATGCCTCTAAGTCGTGCCTCGACTTGTGGGAGATATAGCCGCATCGTGGGTGTTATAAGTTGGTATCAGAGCCATCCCCGACTTAGGAGCCCCCTGCTTGATCGAATCGCTGACGTTGTTGAGTCTAGAACAAAATGTTTTGAGTCTTAGGATTATATATATCGGAGAGTAGGATTTTTTTTAGAACAAAATGCTCAGATCCCACTACGCGCTGGTAGCTGCTACTCCATATTTGGTAAAATACAACTCGACCAATCTCACCTATCCAAGCATATCTACATACGCAACCACATGGCCTATTGTTGTAGTTGTGCGCGGAAGCAGCAAGAGAGTAGTACCTTGGCGGCGATCGCGCGGAGGTACTTGGCCCGGACAGCGCCGGGCGCGCGGGACCAGTCACGGCCGCGGTTCCTCTTGAGGGCCGCCCGCGCGGCAGCCACCGCCGCGTCCACGTCCTCCGAGGTGCCCGTCGGGATCTCGCCTGCGCAAACCTACCGATGAGCACCCAACGGCACGGGCGAATGGAAAGCAGAGAGAAAGCAGGATGGATGGATCTGGTACGGACCGATGGAGGCCTCGGTGGTGGGGTTGATGAGAGGGAGGCGGCGGCCGAGCGCGGGTGCGTGCCAGTCGCCGTCGATGAAGAGCTGCCACTGCGGGATCTTCGCCGTGGCAACCATCGCGGGAGGCGGGGAGTGACTGGAGTTGCGTCGGCCGGGGTTGGTTTGTAGTACGACTGCGAGGCGCGAGGTGGAGAAGAGGTGGCGAGCGCTATCCTCTCGTCGAGTATGCGGCGAGCACGCACGCTTCGGGGCGCTGTAATGCTGGAGGGGAGGGAGGGAGGAGCAATCTGGATCGAGGAGAGCGAGGGGAGGGGCGGGTGGCGGCGAGGGAGGATCTGGAAGGCGAGAGGAGGAGAAGAGAGCGAGGGAAAGAAAGGAGGCGGGGGGTGGATGTAAAATTACCACAGGGCAGAGCTAGGGTTTCGGGGATGGTGTGGAAGGGCTGATGACTGCCGTTCGATCCACGATCATCCGACGGTGTTCGATGTATGATCCGCGTGATGCGTCCACGGACCAATCTGAATACAGTACGACATTATGACCATCTAAATTGGTCAAAAAAATCATTTTTATTTTTCGAGTGCCTAAATTGAGTTTTTTGTAAATGACCTACCATATATTTGTTGCAAAATGCGACCGGATCATTTTTATAATATATTAGGACATATTTAATGTTCAATTGACAAAATGTTTGGTTGTCAAAAGTTTTTATACACCTCTAGTGAAAAAGACAAAATTCCGCCGTTTCAGCAGGAAGCGGGTCAAATTTAAACTACAGCTGCCTCATAGTTTGCTCTTTATTTTTTCCAAAAATCATTTCTAGGTACATAAGTATCTATTTAATCGGAGAAACACCAAAAAAATCCAAGATTCAACCACTAGCTAGGAACGGTCAATCCCGTCGTTTTGACCGCATTTTGAAACGGGCATAAAAAAATCAAAAAAAATCAAAAAATTGGAAAACCTTCGCATTGTGTCATTATATGTAACCAAGTTTCCAGGAAAAATAATAAACTTGTAATACAGCAATTATTTCAAAAAAGTATTCTCAGAAATGAGCTATCATGCGTGAAGATTCATGGCATTCAAGCCAAATGATCAACCTTATGGCCACATTCATGACATAGTTTGTTCAAATGATCTCATATTGTGCACAAGGGTGCATATTGGAATGGCAAACAATGTTGCCTAAGGAAGTTTTCATTTTCTTTGGACGAAAAATCAATTTTCCATTTTTAGAGTGCCCAAATTAAGTTTTTTTGTGAAGGACCTATAATATATTTGTTGCAAAATTGTACCAAATAAATTTTCTAAAATACTAGGACATATTTAATGCACAATTGACCAAATGGTTGGGTGTAAAAAGTTTTGATCCACCTCTGGTGAAAAAGACAAATTTCCGCCGATTCAGTTGGAAACGGGTCAAATTTGAACTGCAACTGCCTTATAGTTTGCTCTTTATTTTTTCCAAAAATCATTTCTAGATACATAAGTACCTATTTAATTAGAGAAACACCAAAAAAATTCAGAGATTCAACCACTAGCTAGGAACGGTTATTCCCGCCGTTTTGACCGCATTTTGAAACGGGCATAAAAAATTCAAAAAAAATCAAAAAATTGGGAAACCTTCGCATTGTGTCATTATATGTGGCCAAGTTCCCAGGAAAAATAACAAACTTGTAATATGGCAATTATTTCAAAAAAGTGTTCTCATAAACGAGCTATCATGTGTGGAGATCAATGGCTTTGAAGCCAAATGATCAATCTTATGGCCACATTCATGGCATAGTTTGTTCAAATGATCTCATATTGTGCACAAGGGTGCATATTGGAATGGCAAACAATGTTGCCTAAGGAAGTTTTCATTTTCTTTGGACGAAAAAACCATTTTCCATTTTTCGAGTGCCCAAAAGGAGGTTTTTTTGTGAAGGACCTCCCAAATAATTGTTCCAAAATTGGACCAAATCAATTTTCTAAAATACTAGGACATATTTAATGCACAATTGACAAAATGGTTGGGTGTAAAAAGTTTTGATCCACCTCTGGTGAAAAAGACAAATTTCCGCCGATTCAGTTGGAAGCGGGTCAAATTTGAACTGCAGCTGCCTCATAGTTTGCTATTTATGTTTTCCAAAAATCATTTCTAGGTACATAAGTACCTATTTAATCAGAGAAACACCAAAAAAATTCCAAGATTCAACCACTAACTAGGAATGGTCATTCCCGCCGTTTTGACCGCATTTTGAAACGGGCATAAAAAATTCAAAAAATTGGGAAACCTTCGCATTGTGTCATTATATGTGGCCAAGTTCCAAGGAAAAATAACTAACTTGTAATACAACTATTATTTTAAAAAAGTGTTCTCACAAACGAGCTATCACGTGTGGAGATCAATGGCTTTCAAGCCAAATGATCAATCTTATGGCCACATTCATGGCATAGTTTGTTCAAATGATCTCATATTGTGCACAAGGGTGCATATTGGAATGGCAAACAATGTTGCCTAAGGAAGTTTTCATTTTCTTTGGACGAAAAAACCATTTTCCATTTTTCAAGTGCCCAAAAGGAGGTTTTTTTGTGAAGGACCTCCCAAATAATTGTTGCAAAATTGGACCAAATCAATTTTCTAAAATACTAGGACATATTTAATGCACAATTGACAAAATGGTTGGGTGTAAAAAGTTTTGATCCACCTCTCGTGAAAAAGATAAATTTCCGCCGATTCAGCTGGAAGCGGGTCAAATTTGAACTGCAGCTGCCTCATAGTTTGCTATTTATTTTTTCCAAAAATCATTTCTAGTTACATAAGTACCTATTTAATCATAAATACATGGTTTCATGGCGATACGTTGAGGTTTGGGCGGTGGCCGAGGGCCCCAACTCTAGAGCGCGTAAACTCGCATGCCCGCCGCGTGGTCACCGCGTGACCGTGGCGTCGCCATGTGTTCTGGGCGGCCTAGGCATGTCTAGTGGGTTGGGCACTCCCCAGGTAGGTGCTAGGAAGAAAATTACAATATAAGATTCTCACGAGGAGACCGATCGATGCTCAAACATGAATTAGCAGCCAAGTGTTTGATTAGCGGTACGGGAAATGTACATGGCTAATGGGCGTGAGTTTTGGCTGAGGATGATCAGTTAGAAGACCGTCTTCACAAATTTTCAGCTCAAAAGGAGGATCCTAGGTGGTACTTGCTTTGCAAACTACCACACTGGACATAAATACGAATGTTGAAGCTGGGCTCAAAATAATGAATGGATTGAGCTGGTATTTGGTGGAGGATGGTTATTTGAGCATATGAAAGCACTGTAGAAAATGGATACTATTTGGACATGCCAAAGTGGTACTTTCTTCACAAAGTGCTGCTCTGAACAGAATAGGAAAATGAATATTGTTGAATTATTTTTGAACTAGGCAAGGAAGGTTTTTGACATATTTGATGAAGATATGATCCAAACAATTTATGAGAATTTTTTGGGAATTTTTGGAATAACAGAAATATAGGTTGCTTCACAACCTAGGGCAAAAATTGACACATGGACATGACACATAGGCAAAACTGATGAGATGGCGCCTAGTCATCGCAACCCACCACAATTTACAAGGCTATGACCATCTATATTGGTCGTTAACAACTGGAAATAAGGCAGCGGACTAGCGCTGTTTGCTTTATGACCATTTCGTGTAAGGAAATTACGACCTTTTTGACCAAAATGGTCGCAATGGTTTAGGGTTTGGAGCCCCCCGAACAGCTTTTGACCAATTGGTCTCAAATGGTCATAGATCTATGACCAATTCTTCCAGGGTCACTGCCAGAAGGTCAGTAGTTGACATATTTCTTGTAGTGCTTGTGCCTTTGATCTCCATCTCCAAAGCACCGTCATGATCTCCATCGTCACCGGCTTGACACCTTGATCTCCATCATAGCGTCGTGGTCGTCTCGCTAACTGTTGCTTCTACAACTATCGCTAACGCATAGTGATAAAGTAAAGCAATTACATGGCATTTGCATTTCATACAATAAAACGACAACCATAAGGCTCCTGCCAGTTGCCGATAACTTTTACAAAACATGATCATCTCATACAATAACATATATCACATCATGTCTTGACCATATCACATCACAAGATGCCCTGCAAAAACAAGTTAGACATCCTCTACTTTGTTGTTGCAAGTTTTACGTGGCTGCTATGAGCTTCTAGCAAGAACCGTTCTTACCAACGCATAAAAACCACAACGGTGATTTATCAAGTTTGCTGTTTTAACCTTCAACAAAGACCGGCCGCAGTCAAATTTGATTCAACTAAAGTTGGAGAAACAGACACCCGCCAACCACCTTTATGCAAAACTAGTTGCATGTCTGTCGGTGGAACCGGTCTCATGAACGTGGTCATGTAAAGTTTGTCCGGGCCGCTTCATCCAACAATACCGCCGAATCAAAATAAGACATTGGTTGTAAGCAGTATGACGATCACCGCCCACAACTCTTTGTGTTCTAGTCGTGCATATCATATATGCATAAACCTGACTCGGATACCACTATTGGGAGACGTAGCATACAATTTCAAAAATAAATCCTACGCTCGCGCAAGATCTATCTAGGAGATGCATAGCAATGAGAGGGGGAGAGTGTGTCCACGTACCCTCGTAGACCGAAAGCGAAAGCGTTTGACAACGCGGTTGATGTAGTCGAACTTATTCTCGTTCCGACCAATCAAGCACCGAACGTATGGCACCTCCGAGTTCTGAACACGTTTAGCTCGATGACGTCCCTCGAACTCTTTATCCAGCAAAGTGTCGAGAGAGAGTTTCGTCAGCACGACAGCATGGTGACGGTGATGGTGAAGTGATCCGCGCAGGGCTTCGCCTAAGCACTATGACAATATGACCGGAGGCGTAAACTATGGAAGGGGCGCCGCACACGGCTAGGAATCAATGTTGTGTGTCCTAGCGGTGCCCCCCTCATATATATAGGTTGGAGGGGAGGAAAGGCAGCCAAGGGGGCGCCCCAAGTAGGAGGAATCCTACTTGGGCGCCTCCCAATTCGGCCTCCCCCCTTCCATATTCATCCGGAGGGGGAAGGAAGGAGGAGGGAGGAGAGAAGGAAGGGCGAGGCTGAATCCCTCCCCTTCCTTTCCCTCTTCTCCTCTTTCCTTCCCCCTATTTCGGCCTACATGGGGCACACCAGCCCCCTAGGTGCTGGTTTGTCCCCTTCTTGGCCCATTAGGCCCGTGTAGTTGTCGGGGGGATGCCCGAAACCCCTTCTGGTGACCCGATACGTACCCATTACCCCCGGAACACTTCCGGTGTCCGAATACTATCGTCCTATATATGAATCTTTAACTATCAACCATTTAGAGACTCCTCATCATCTCCGTGATCTCATCCGGGACTCCGAACAACATTCGGTCACCAAATCACATAACTCATATAATACAAAAACGTCATCGAACGTTAAGCGTGCAAACCCTATGGGTTTGAGAACTATGTAGACATGACTGAGACACCTCTCTGGTCAATAACCAACAGCGGAACCTGGATGCTCATAATGGTTCCTACATATTTTACGAAGAATTTATCGGTCGTACCGCAATGACAACATACGTAATTTCCTTTGTCATCGGTATGTTACTTGCCCGAGATTTGATCGTCGGTATCTTCATACCTAGTTCAATCTCGTTACCGGCAAGTCTCTTTACTCATTCCGTAATACATCTTACGGCAACTAACTCATTAGTCACATTGCTTGCAAGGCTTATTATGATGTGCATTACCGAGAGGGCCCAGAGATACCTTTCCGATACTCTAAGTGACAAATCCTAATCTCGATCGATGCCAACCCAACAAACACCTTCGGAGATACCTGTAGAGCATCTTTATAATCACCCAGTTACGTTGTGACATTTGATAGCACACATGGTATTCTTTCGGTATCTGGGAGTTGCATAACCTCATAGTCGAAGGAATATGTATATGACATGAAGAAAGCAATAGCAATAAAACTGAACGATCATTATGCTAAGCTAAATGATGGGTCTTGTCCATCACATCATTCTCCTAATGATGTGATCCCATTCATCAAATGACAACTCATGTCTATGGTTAGGAAACTTAATCATCTTTGATTAACGAGCTAGTCTAGTAGAGGCTTACTAGGGACACGGTGTTTTGTCTATGTATCCACACATGTATCAAGTTTCCGGTTAATACAATTCTAGCATGAATAATAAACATTTATCATGATATAAGGAAATATAAATAACAACTTTATTATTGCCTCTAGGGCATATTTCCTTCAAATCCAGCTGTCTGCTGGAGTCTGGTCACATGCATGGACGAACTGATCTTCCGTGTCATGCAGGGATCGTCCAGGCACCGATGTCTGTACAACACTGCTCCAGTAATATCGCTCGTCTCTCTCTTCTATTAACTCAGCCGACTTGCAGGGCCGGGGAGTGTGCCTATGGTCGGTTCTCAATTGTGGTCCCACATATGTGTGCAAACGCAATATGACACGCGCTCCATTCGGAGAGCAGCGCGCCAGACCGACTGACCGTCTCGGGTGCGACGCGAACGCGACGGGCGTGTTGTATACATGTGTACCGCCGTTTTCTTGAGGCTTTGCTCCTTGGCGCAATCCACGGATACAAAATTATATTTAAAAGTCGAGGGCGGGACTTTTCCCGTGCGGTAGGCGGGGCAGTTCCGCCTAGTCGGTTCGACACAGAGGCGAGAAGATGAGGGAGTAGGCTGCTGCAAACGTAGGGCTATGTGATTTGACAGCTATTTACTGCTTGACAGGTGGGGCCCTGTGATTTGACTTGCCATTATCATTTTAACTGCGGGGCTACGACCGGCGTGAGTCTCCCGATTCCTGACCACCTCCATGGTATACAGGTGCCAAGTATTGTACTCCTTGCTCCTTTTGGCAAATGCAATAAATACTACTCCCTCTCTCTTAGTTTACAAGGCGTGCGCGTAGCCCTAGGTCGTCAATTTGACCAACCTAATACTAGAAGTCATATATTACAAAAGAAACATACATTATAAACTTCAAATGTTCTATTTTCAAACGGTATACTTTTTGTGTTATATAGTTTATATTACGGTGATAAAATTGACAACCTAGGTATACGCGCAGGACTTGTAAACTGAACGGAGGGAGTATGAAGAAAGAGGTAGAGAGAAGTAAAAAAATTACTCTTATAACCAACCTTACAGCTAACCTTGTTGTATGAGTGACTAAGTGATGACTATGTATGACATGCCAACATCAGATAGCCTAACGCACCTGGACGGAGGAAGTAGTTTCATGCATGTGAAGTAGGCAAAAAAAATGCTCATTTATAGCCGTCTGAAATCTCCAAGGGCGCGACCGTGTGAGCGAGGTGACGGTTGTGGTAGGCGCGACCATGATACGGGCTGCTGACAGCCCTTGGATCTGAGATCGAACGGTCGCATGCTAAGTTGTTGAAAATTTGCAGAATAACCCTCCAGGATAGGATATTCACCCATAGGTCTAGAATCATGCCATACAACCGTTCGATCTCAGATCCAAGGGCTCTCGGAAGCCCGTATCATGGGAGCATTGAAAGCTTCGTACACCTATAATTTTCCCGACGCTTGACGTGCGAACACGCAGATGCATGAAGCCATTTAATTGGGCGTCTAGCAGACATGACATCTAATTGGGCCCCCATAGTACTGGGCATGAATCCATTTATCCACCGGGCAAGCCACTACCATGTCATTCGCAAGCCCCACTCAGCATTTTTTAAATCGGAAAACCGCTAGCAGTTTGCTCCTACTCGTTCCTGGCCGTCCTTTAACATTACGGCAGTTCTCTCCTAGTCGTCCCGTCCTTTCACATTACAGCAGTTCCACTAATCCTAACCCTCCTCCCAAATCCATGGCGTCCCAAATCTCCATGATCGGCGGTGAGTACAAGGTTAGAACCATCACCGGCGATGAGTTCGACGTCATCTACACCCGTTCTTCCGCGACGGTGAAAGGATGCCTTGCTCGCTTCAGACGCATGTTTGAAAAGTCAAAGGGTGATGATTGGGTCACTGGGCTAGATGTTGAGTACACCACAATCCTGGGAAAATAGAAGAATCTAAAGGAGGAAGAGAAGAAGAAGCCCGCCTTGATTCAGGTTTGCGTTCATAACTTGTGCTTGGTCTACCACATATGCCATGCCGACGTTGAGCGCGAGGATTTTAAGAACTTCCTCAGGGGCGGCAAAGTCAAATTCGTTTCTATAGACTTCACGAACGACAAAGAAGTCCTGGGTTGGATAGGCCTCATTGTAGGCCATCCGTTCAACCTCCAGAGGAATGTGCTGGTGTCCTCCCGTTAGCCTTCAATGCTGACCCTGGCAGCAGCCATGGTTGATCCTTCGTACGGTAAACTGACGAAACCTCCGCCCAAGTTTCATCGTGCATGGCAGTGGGATGTAGTAGGTAGAGACCACATCAATTACGCTGCAATGGATGCCTACCTTTGTTTCAATATCTACAAGGGTTGGATGAAGAGCGAGAGCCAAGTGTGCGGTTCAGGCAAAGAAGTATCGGCCAAGAGGAAGAGGGACAAGGACGAAGTCGAGCACGTGGATGAGGAGTCCGAGTAAGGTGGCAGTGTCATTGCTCGTGGTGGTTGTAATGCAGTGTCTACCAGATTAGTTGCTTAGTTTAACTTCAGGGTGCTTAGTTTTATTTGAGGGGTGTGTTGTGGTGAGCCCCCAGCAGAACTATGTTATGTTCCTTCTCATTATTACTTTAACTCTTTAGTACATACATGCTAGTATTTCTTATAGTTCATCTTGTAGTTGGTAGTACTACCACTCGTTTCTTCACATTATATATGTACAACATATATGGCCAACATCATATAGCCAGCAGTTTAGTTGTCAAAGAATTTCAGGGTGCTTAGTTTTATTTGAGGGGTGCGTTGTGCTGGACACCATTATTGTTTTTTAATGGATTGGACACCATTATTGTGACTAAAATCTCTTTTGCCATGTTATAATGGCATAAATATGTATGGACCAACATGCCAACTCTCCCTTTATCTCACTACAGTACAATAAAGTGTGGGGCCTACTTGATCCCAACAGCGTTCTTATTTTCCTGTAAAATTATTTGCTTGGTTACTCCTGACAAGCGGGGCCACACGTATCATTGTGAGATAGAGATAATCGACAAGTGGGTCTAGGCTTATTTTTGTCATATAACATGGTCAATGGGTTTGACGTGAAAATAACAATGTTTAATGGCATTTTTGAGCAAAACATCTAACGGAATGATGGCATTTTTGAGATATCTAATTGCATTTTTGAGCAAGCATCTCGCGGATCGATGGCATTTTTGAGTAGTTGTAACTTCTAATGGCAAAACTGAGTAGCGACACACAACTAGTGGCATAAATAATAAAAACCCAAGAATTAAATAGGTATGCTAACTTCTTTAATAGAATTTAGCACCTCATCTAAGCACGTACTAGCACGTACTAGCTTTTTTAATAGTACTATATGCATAATTTGGTGACGAGCGCTCTTTATGTGTACCACCTTTTTTCTTTAGTTACATCTTGTTAGTTTTGCTCCATGCCACAAACCATCGATAGTAGTACTATTGTACAAAAGTATACATTTAAAGGCTAGAGGGCGGGGCAGTCTCGCTTGGTCGGTTTCACGAGAGGCGAGGGCCTTTGTGATTTGACGGCTCATTACTGCTGGAAGGCGGGCCTTATGATTTGACTGCTCGTATAAATGTTGCCAACGACCTGAGGATGAGCAAAGAACCGTGTGGTATACTTAAGTTTTCCACTTGAGGAGTACTAGTACGACGGAGGAGCATGAAACACGGCAGCCCAGTGTGATATGGCGATAAAAATGATCTAATTTGCTAGTCATCGATCCTGCAGCGCCGCTCATTGTTAGCATTGTTCTATTCATGCCTCGCAGAGAACATGACACATGCGGCGAAACACCCGAAGCAAAATAAGAAACACAGGAGCAAAAGAAGGAGGATTATCCCCCCAAAAAAAGACGGAAGATGCACACACAATTCTAGGGCTCCGCTCTCTACTACATGAAGGGTTGCTGGTCGCGGAGTCGTAACTGCTTCTTCATCGCCTCCATGACCTCCATCTCCTGGCGCATCTCCTCCGCCATCTTCTTCATTCTGTCCATGACGCGGGATTTCTCGACGCGAGCCTTCATCATCTGTTCCATGCCCGCATTACATACCTTTACAGCAGCCCGGTGCTTGATGCGGAGCTTCGCCAACTCCTCCTTCTGTTCCATGATGAGGGCCTGCAGCATCTTCATCGAGGAACTACTCTTCTCATGCAGCATCTTCATCGAGGAACTACTCTTCTCATGCAGCTTCTTCCAGCCGGCGTTCTCCTCCTTCAGCAGGTCGAGCTCGTGGCGGAGCTTCACCTTGTCCTCCTGAAGTTGCAGGATTTCGCCGGTCGCCTTCTTATCCGAGGCAATGCTCTTCTTCAGCAGCATCACCAAGCCGGTGGTTAACTCCCCCTGCTCATTGAGCTCAGCGGGCATGTCATCGAGGCTCTCCTTCAGCAGCTCCACCAAGCCGTCGATGAACTCCTCCTGCTTATTGAGCTGATCGGGCATGTCGTCGAGGGATAACGACTCCAGCGCCGCCAGCTCGGCATGTTCGCCTCCGCGGCTAGGGTGCTCCTGGGAGCCCTCGCCTGCCCGTGAGAGATCTTTTGAGGTCTCTGCCAGGCGACGAGCCCTTTTTTTCCGCGGCCTTGGTTGTCGCTCCCTTGTTACGAGTAGTTCTCGACCTAGAGCTCTGCACACCGGCCATGGCAAGGACGGACGAACAAGAAAGACTTATGAGGAGGAAGAGGTAGAGTGATTTTCGGCTAGGAACTAGTTCCCCTTTTTATAACCTAGTACTAGCACTAGTACTAAAACCTGCATAGTGGGAACACGTTCAGGTTTGATACGTACTAGGTGTGAGCGGGTTTGCACTTAATTAAACTATACGCTTTGGAATGTGATGGGAACAAGCTAAAGATTAATTGATGGTTTTGGTTTCGAGGCCCGAAACAGCTCCCGATGAGCTTCCTGGAACACAAATTTCAAGTACTAATGCTCAAATGTGGTCGCACAAGTCAGTGATGTAACTGGTTGTACATGTCAGACCAAGCCCATGCGTGTCGCGGGTCCGACCGACCGTCTATTGCTGCGACCGACCATAGGTATTACGCGATGGAGACTTCTGGTTGTGGCTTTGGGTGATTGTCACGACTAAGCATTCAAAAACAAGTGATAAATCAATTACCATCTTTTTCCAAACAACCAAGTATTTTCACAGGAATACAATACATATAGATGGAGCGATTGTCACGGTTGCAAACCGCCATGGCGCCGCAAGTTCACTACAACAGCAATCGAGTAGGTCACTGCATCGCTGGCGGGGAAGAAGGGCATCTCACCTCGCCTACGATGCATGCCCAGTGGCGCCAACGCAGCTGGTCCCACGATTTGGCTTCTCCTACCGCCCATTTGAATAGTAGCACCGGCTGCTCATGCCATTCCGCAAGCATGCGCATTCTTTCCTCCACAGTTTATTCTGTGTATATGATCTCTGCCATTTGCCCTAGCTCGAAATCAACGCGACGCTACCAGATGCTAACATCCCTCAGCATCTCTCCCTTGAGATCGACTTGCGCCTTCGCCTTGTGCTGCGCCAGGCGCAGCTCCTTCGAACTTCTCTCCAATCGATGCGGCTCTTCCTCGATCCGATTTGCCCTTGCTGCCCACCACCTGAAACGCAGCCCTAGCATGTCCTCCGGCGCCACCGATCTGTGATTCCAGAGCAATGGATCCCCTCTAAAACACATGTGGGTCTCGCTCAAAGGCGGGAGTGCTGTGGGGCACAGCGAGAGGGCAGCCCGCGGGATCCTGGTATCTAAGGGATTATCCATGGTGGGATCCTCCATGGCGGGATCCGGTGGGTAAGGCGGGGAGGCGAGCCTAGGCGCTGGGAGAGCCCTACGAGGCTAAGATAAAGATAGTACTACTCCACTCCGTCCATATTTAAATACAAAGGCCACCAACAGTAGCGCAGGCAAAAGTTGATCATGCTGCCTGCGTCCTGGTTTATTGGCCCCTTTTTTGTGCCACTTTTTATGACATGCATAAATATTATGTTACTTAAAAATATGGTCAAAAATTGTCACAGAATACGAAGGAGACCAATGGAAGTAGCAACCCATGATTTAACTACTCGCATGCACGCAGTGGAGTAGTAATGTCTTTCTCAACTACTTCCTTCCTCACGTCCACTCAATTTGCATGCGCTGTATTATTTGACCATCAATGAAGTGAAGGACTTTACACACGTCAAATTATCACATGGGGTGGATCTTCGTACAAAAACGTGTCCCACCGTGTACCCACGTGTGCGTGCGAGGGAATGAGTGTGTGTGCACATCTTCGCTTCCTGCATGTACTGCCAGTGTGCGTGAGAGAGGACGAGTACATTCTTTTGGAACCAGCAACACATCACTATGATCAATCCACACAAGGAGGTCGCGACAACGCCTCCACATGTGCCACGTGGCTTCATGAACTGAAAAAGGGAGAGACACTGTGTAGCGTGCCATTGGAATTCTAATTTACATGTTTTGCACATACTAGAAGTACTAGTAAGGTACACGTGCATTGCACGCATCAGATTTGGCAACCAAATTATGAATAAATACCACACTATAGCATGTAAGCTTTGAGTCATATATGCATGATGTAGATGTTCGTTTAATTCTTATAGTTCATCTCATTCAAAATCAATTAGTTTTTACAAAAAAGTTAATCTATTTTATGATTCATGAATTGTGCATTGTAAAGCATAAAGTAAATACAAATAATGGCAATTCAACTAGAAAAAAAGTTTAGGCAGTTATGGTACGGAAGATTCTCGAACAAAGGAGAAGCACTTGTGTTTTGAGGTTTGTGCATTGTGCTTAAGTTCAACCATGGAGTCTTCTAGATTGTACATGTGGCAGAATCTGGTGGGGGCTGGAAGATGGTGCGAGGGGCCAAGTGGAGGGAGACTATGAAGGAGTGCACTAGTGCGAGATCAATACTTAAAGAGAGGGGGCGGAACGTGCACTGTTGCGCGTAGTGGCAGAGCCATGAAAAATAAATGCGCTAGGGGGCCAAGCATTGCTAATCCTTTACGAGGAGGGCCAATTCATCAACTTAAACCATTTTACCAGCAATTGATCTACTGATCACATTCATATTAGCCTCAATATATAGTGATGTTAGGGGGGCAGGGCCCTTGCTGCCCCCTGTCTTCGCCACTGTGCGCGCGGCTGAGAGATGAAGCGGAAGGCATGGATGATGATAGGGGGACGTTGGATATATAACTAATGTGGGTGTATTAGCTATGTAATCCAATATAGAGAGGTATAGATTGATCGATGTGTACGTGGAAAAGAGGGTGAGACCTCACTAGATATATAGATCGATCGGTTTGTGTGGAAAACTGGGAAAGACCTAGCTATATATACACACACATAGAGGAACATCGATCGTTGTGCATGCACGTGAGAAATAAAGAATGGCCGAAATGATGAAGAGGGGTGTGTATGTGTGTGCATGCATGGGAGACTGACCTAAAGAAAAAGATTGCATGTGTGATGGGTAATGCCGAGTGGTAGTGTGTGTGCATGCATGCATGAGATAAAGTTAGTGGTACAATTATAAAGAGAAGACGACTGTGTGGGTGTAAAAGACTAGGTGAGGTCATAATCAATGTAAATTGAATTCAAATATTTGAATAAGAGATCATGATGTTTGAAACCCATGCATGCATGAATATAACTGAGATATGTGTGGTGTGGTTTGGAAACGAGCATGTTATACTGTATACACATTGAACAACGTCAGACTGATTTGAATTTGAGATACCGATGGCACACATCGTTTGGCCACATTGCATTCGTGCATGGACACACTATTCTAATTGGAGATGATGGGTGGCTTTCGCATCACATATCTATATCTATATCTATACCCCTATATGGTGTGCGAATAATTTTGAAAGATGGTCGTTGGATGAAGCCAATCCGACGGTGCAGAGATGGCAAATCCGAGCACTACTAGCCATTGGATATCATCTACATTCCACCAGATTTTGCCACATGTACAATCTAGAAGACTCCATGGTTGAACTTAGCATAATGCACAAACCTCAAAACACAAGCACTTCTCCTTTGTTCTAGAATCTTCCATATCATAATTGCCCAAATTTTTTTCTACATGAATTGCCATTGTTTGTTTTTACTTTATGCTTTACAACGCACAATTCCATGAATCTTAAAATAGATTAGCTTTTTTGTTAAAACTAAATGATTTTGAATGAGATGAATTATAAGAATTAAACGAACATCTACATTATGCATATATGACTCAAAGCTTACATGCTATATATAATGTGGTATTTATTCATAATTTGGTTGTCAAATCTCATGCGTGCAATGCACGTGTACCTTACTAGTCTAAATGGTGTTTGTGTGTGTGTTGGGTATGTTAAACACATTGTACGTAGTATCATATATGGTTTAGATTCCGAACATCTAGATAGAGCATACATGTACTATGATTTGAATTCAACATAAAATGGATACATATATTTGAATTTGAGATCGTATGTACATGTAGTTTATATTTATATAGGAATTTACTACTCCTATATTCATGTCATGTGTTGTGAAGATAATATTTAGATGGTTGTATAACTAACCCAAGTACAATCCCATTCAAACAGGGAAAATGTACTCAAATTTAGTCCATATGCTAGACAACACAAAAAAAAAAATTTATTGTTGAGGGAAGTGCAAATTGGTTTGGTACTGTACACGTTATGTTTGTTGTCCCGATTTTTATAGTTTTGTTGTTGTTGTATTTGAATGCATTTATAGTAATATAGTAAAACGGGAATGGCTCTCTCTAGTGATGAGGTGTGAATTGTCTTTTTTACACATTAAGCTTGTTCTTCTGAAATTTCAAGCCGCCCCTTGTTATGCCGAAATTTCAAGCTAGCATCTCTGTCTATCGTGTTGCGAAACTCCCGGCTCTTCAACCCGCGCCTTGTTACCCAGAAATATGTAAGATATATCTTTGTCTCGTTGTGCTCTGAAAACTCCCTCCATCTCAACCCGCACCTTGCTATCCCAAAATTACAACGCGCGCGAAAACTCCCACCTCCTGCGAAATCCCGACACGTGAAATGTTCGTGATACCCCCGAACCGAAAGAACCGCCTAGCTCAAATCGGTGGGGGTACTTTCATAACTTACCCTACATTTCGGACAAGCGCGTCCCTAAGCCATGGTTCCCCCTCCCATCCCATCCACCCACCCATTCGTACACCGAGGCCGCGAAAACCCGTGAAGCCCCACACCCTCCTCCGTCCGCCAATCAGTTGGAGCCTCTTCCCCGATGATGTCGTCCACAACAACACCTCGACGTCCCTCATCCACCGCACCGGATGAGGATCCGTCGTCGATCTCGTCATCCCGCCAGTTCAGCCACCCCGTCCTCCACCTCCAAGGAGTTGCCCCGACGTTCCCCTCATCTTTCGCGCCACCTCCATTCCCACACCGTTGTCTTCACCTGCACCACCGGAAGAGCAGCATCATCACCGATTCCTCGGATGAAGCTAAGGCCTAATCGGTGCCACCAAAGAGGTTCTACACTAATCGCCGCATTTTCTTCTTGATTCGATCTCATGGTGCTGCCGGCGCTCGGTCCCGAGCCGACATGGCGCGGCTCCATCCATGGCGGCGTCACCGGCCACTTCCTCCATGGCGTCATCCACATCAGTAGGAGCTGCTGCTGCTTTGGCTCTCGCTCGCGCTGCTGCTCTGCTCTTGCTCTCAGTCCCCTGCCTGGTCTGCTCTTGCTCTTGCTCTTGCTCGCGCTGCTGCTCTTGCTTGCGCTGCTGCTCTTGCTCTTGATCTTCCTTGCACTGTTGTTCTACTCTTGTGCGCGCTGCTACTGCACGAGCAGCAGATCCTGCTCTCCCTCGAGCCCCTGTAGCTGCTACCCAAGATGCTGCTACATGACCAGCTGCCCCAGCTCTCGCACGCGCTGCTGCTGTTACTGCTTTTCTGCTACTAGTGCGTTCCATTTCAGCAGTAAAATTCAGTTTCGACAGCAAAGTTCAGTTTCGACAGCAAAGTTCAGTTTCGACGGTTAAGTTCAGAGATGAGCGGCTGATGTATTTTACATCTAGCACTTTGTGGTTATGTATTTTACGTCATCTATTGGAGATGATATTAGAATTCCACTCAGGTTAACGTCGTCTCTCTTGTCTTGCTTCAGCCTCGCCGTCGTACAACTCACCGAAGCTGCTCCAACAACAAAACCCTCCATCACAGCAGAGCAGTACCCCGGGCTCCATCTCCAGACGCCTAAGATCTTCTTCCCCTTCTCCGACAGCCAAATCAGCCGGAGCATCCTCACCGACCAACCCAATCACGCTGAGATCGACATGGTTTCGCGAAAGAGGATGTACACTTGTTGCATCTCTTTTTTACTCTACATGTTATATATATTGTCCACTGAGCACACGTAGTAACATGAAATACAATTAGTTTCTCCTACTATATGACAAGCAGTGAGGTACCAGGCAACTTAGCTATCCATGATGGACTCTCTTGAACGCCATCATTATTTATCTCTGCGCGTTTGAGCTGTGCATTTGTAGATGGGCCTGGAAGTTGAGCTAGTAGGAAAGTGGCCTGGTTCCAAAGTAGTAGAAGTAGCACAAAAACATTTTTTGAGTGTAGGCTTTTCCCTGCTCAAGCCTGCCTACTAGAATCGCCGGTGCTTGAAAGGAAAAGTGAAGGAAAAGCATAGGAATTGGAAAGTTTCCTATGGTACCACTATTCATGCATTTGGTTCAAAGGAATGGAGCAAAGAAAAACCGTAGGAATTTTAATATCCACCTGTCCTCCTTTTCAAATTCCTATTCATGAAGCACAAGACTAAGAGATAGTAGCATAATAGCATTATAACCGTACATTTTCTTGTGGTTTGACTTAATCTCACCATGCTTCTTTGCATCCTGTGATCTTCCAATTCTTGTGAACCAAACACCCAGATTGGCAGAAATCCTATCTGTTTTGCACGTGCATTCCTATCCTATTCATGTGTATTTCCTATCCCTGCGTTGTTAGAATCCTCCAATTCAAACGATCCCTTACACAATTACTTCTATTACAGATATGTGTCAAAGAAAACCTTGTGTGGTTTGTCCCACTCCTGGTGGGTTGTGTTCCACCCCAGCTCAGCTGCTCCAACAACGGAAGGGTTCACCACAGCAGGGATCCGCCCTCCAGATTGTCTTTCGCCGCCTCAGATCTTCTTCCCCGCCGCCGGCAGCCACGACAACTGCATTACCATCATCAACTGAGCAGATGACCTTGAGGACTACACGGGTCGGCAAGAGAGGTCGCACTCTTTTGTGTCTGCTTACGTTATGCATAGCTTAATATGATGACCTGCTACTTTATCGTCATATTCACCTATTAGACTCCAAGTCAGGTCCAAACTAATGCTCAAACTTGAGTTTTTAAATGGTTGTGGGGTACATATTGGGGCAGAAATCAATACTATCTGTCTACTATCTGGTTAATCTCGGGTGTCTACTATGGGTTTCATGTTGGCTGGAAACAAACATTAAAGGAGCCATTATCTATATTTTTTTAACTAAAGCTATTATCTTCCTGCTATCATTGTTTTGGGTCTACCCACAGTTTGCTACCATCACTCAGGATTTGTGCATGCACTCCTTACATAATCTCACTATGTTTTATTCCTATGCATGTCAGTTATTGTACACAATGAAACTGAACATGTAGAGCAAAAGAGACGAGCCTTGTGTGGCAATAAAATTTCATGCAGATGTTGCTCCATGGTGGGCGCAAAGGCAGACCCCCTCCACCCATTTCGGATTGTAATCAAGAGGAAGATAACTATTCTGAGGGGGATTCAGAAGGAGAAGACCACTCCTATTTAACCCCTGAGGTCTTCGCTCTAACTTGGCATGCTGGTGTTGGTAATATCATGCATATGGTGCCTTGCATTGCTTACTTTATACATCAAATATGTCATCTGCTTAGTTTAGACATGCTTTGTGTGAATGACATATGTTTAGTTTCTTTATCGTATATGTGAATCATGCAATGCCATCTTGTTTAGCCAGGCATCATATATGTGAATTTTGCAATGCCACCCTGGTTAGCCAGTCATCTTATATGTGAATTATATCATGCCATCATTTTTTTATTATGTATTAAATTTGTCAACAATTTTAGTACATTCAGTTACTCTTCCTGTGCATCAGCCATTCGACACGGTCATGGAAAAATCTGGAGTGGAAACAAGGTCTTCAGAGCAGACATTGCTATCTGACAAAGCGCATGTCTTGCTGGTTACGGATAGCTCCTTAGAGGAGGATTCAGAGACAGATGACTAGTCCTATCCCTCCCCCCCCCCCCGAGGTTATATTGCTCATATCATGCATATGGTGTCTTGCATTGGCATGTTATTTGCTTAGTTTAGACATGCTTTGTGTGAATGCCACCTGTTTAGTGTCTAATTACCATGTATGTGAATTTTGCAATGCCATCTTGTTTCAAGACATTATAGATGTGGATTATGCAATGATATCTTGTTACAAGGCATTATGTATGTGAATTATGCAATGCCATGTTGTTTAACCAAGCGTCATATATGTGAATTATATCATGTCGTCCTTTTTTTGTATTACTCATTGCATTTGTCGACAATGTTTGTATATTCAACTGCTCTTCCTGTGCATCAGCCATTTGAATTGGTGATGGAGAAATCTGGAGTCAGAACAAGGTCTTCAGAGCAGACAATGCTACCTGCTGAAGCAGATATCTTGCTGGTTATAGATAGCTCCTCAGAGGAGGATTCAGAGGAAGATGACTAGTCCTATTATCCCCCTGAGGTGTATGCTCAAACTTGGCAGGGTTATATTACTCATATCATGCATATGTTGTCTTGCAATGCTTAGTTTTTACATCATATACACAATATTGAATGCCATCTCCTTAGTTGACACATCATATATGCAATTGCCCTCTGCTCACTTGCTTAGTATATAAATCATATATTTGAATTATATCAATGCCATGATGTTTACATAGACAGCATGTATCTGAATTATGGCATGCCAACCCATTTTCTAAAGACATAATATAGTTATATCATCTGTTATATCATCATATTTTGAATATGTCATGTTATCGTGATTCATCATCATTTTCCATCGAAGCATGTTGTGATGTCAACCACTTTAATAGAACATCGTATTTATGTTAGCTCCATATCATAAAGTATGTATTCATTGTGTCATGCCCTATTCCTGTTTAATTAGCCATCATATATTGTAAAATTATGTCATGCTATTCTGTTTGGTTAGACAACATAAATGTGAATTATTTCATGCCCTATTTTCTTCCCTACTATCTTGCACCTGTCTATCTTACAATGTCTGTACATTCAATTACTTTTCTTGTTTATCAGCCATTGAATTGGAGGGGGTGATGGTAGTATCTATGGGAGTAAGAAAAGACGGTCTTCAGAAAGATGAACCACAGTGTAATTTAACCAGACCAGCCCCACCAACACATAACCCAGACTTCACACGAGATTGTACCCCTACCCAGTTGGACAGAGAACCAGCTACCACCCCTTCTACCCAACCCCAGCAGATAGTAACCCAGTTCCAGTTGACACAGCACCATCTCCACCACAGAGCACCCAAACACGAGCAGTTAGTAAGGCAACTACAGTACCCAAAGCACGAGGACGACCACTCCGAACCCCAAGTCAAGGCTTAAAGCAGAAGAAGAATTGTTCTCAGGTCAAGTTCCGTAGCTATGGTTCATACTCCTTTGCTCTTGCATCACTGTATTTACTCATACCAACTAATTTCAATTTGAAGGATGCAATTGAAACTCCAATGGCGCAATAGGTATGTTTTAAACCTGTTTCTTTAACGTGTTTGCTGTTGTAACTTGCTCTATGTTGATTTCAGTTTCAATTGAATAAACAATTATGTTCTCATGCCATGCACATTACAAGTGTTGTTATTGCTGTGTAGTTTCCCACACTTATATTCTGTCTATGTTGCTTTGTCTTAAATAGATATGATTTGAACTGTCTCTATCTTGATTTCGCAACATAAACTAGAATGATATAGACCATACAGTGACCATACTACATAGATATATGTTTGTTTCATACTATTATCATGTCCACCTTACTACTGAACTGGTTTACCAAAAATGAGTTTTCATATACAACATGGTAAACCTGTGATATGTCTGTTTGTTTCTCTTTTAGAATGCGGATAAAATATTGGAGAATAGTACCCCGTTATGCAATGGTAGAGGAAGTAATGCAGATAAGGTTCAAGATAGTGAGACATCCCTGTTGGTCTCCAAGAAAGCTGATAAAAACTATATTGAAGACACTGAGACAACCCCAAAGTCGTGTCTTGATGTCGTGTTCGAGTTACTAGCCACTACTGCTAGCACCAGCTCTTCGAACTCACTACCTGAATCAGTTCGGCTTCTTGAGTCTCAACTTCAAGTTGAAAGACATCGATCAGATGTTCTGCGACAGGAAGCTGAAGGACTGAGGAAGTCCCTGCAGAATTCAGATGCATACTTTCTGGTGCAACAGCAAGCGCTGGAGGATTTAAGCGCCAAACAAGAGAAAGTTAATAAGCTTGGTAAGCATCTTGCCAGCATTATCGATACCCAGGATATTGTTTCTTGAGCTCTTCTGAAGTGGTTTTAGTTCTGGACTTGTTTTGCTGCGGCGTTTATTTGCACTGGTCGCCAACTGTGGCAACCAGTGTATGTGATATGCTGCTTTGTTCCCTATATTTGCACTAGTAGCGAACTTCGATGCTCAATCGATGTAATATGTGTTGGAAATATGCCCTAGAGGCAATAATAAAATGGTTATTATTATATTTCCTTGTTCATGATAATTGTCTATTGTTCATGCTATAATTGTGTTATCCGGAAATCGTAATACATGTGTGAATACATAGACCACAACATGTCCCTAGTGAGCCTCTAGTTGACTAGCTCGTTGATCAACAGATAGTCATGATTTCCTGAATATGGACATTGGATGTCATTGATAACGGGATCACATCATTAGGAGAATGATGTGATGGACAAGACCCAATCCTAAGCATAGCGCAAAGATCGTGTAGTTCGTTTGCTAGAGCTTTTCCAATGTCAAGTATCTTTTCCTTAGACCATGAGATCGTGTAACTCCCGGATGCCGTAGGAGTGCTTTGGGTGTACCAAACGTCACAACGTAACTGGGTGACTATAAAGGTACACTACAGGTATCTCTGAAAGTGTCTGTTGGGTTGACACGGATCAAGACTGGGATTTGTCACTCCGTATGACGGAGAGGTATCTCTGGGCCCACTCGGTAATGCATCATCATAATGAGCTCAAAGTGACCAAGTGGTTGGTAACGGGATCATGCATTACGGTACGAGTAAAGTGACTTACCGGTAACGAGATTGAACGAGGTATTGGGATACCGACGATCGAATCTCGGGCAAGTAACGTACCGATTGACAAAGGGAATTGTATACGGGATTGATTGAATCCTCGACATCGTGGTTCATCCGATGAGATCATCGTGGAACATGTGGGAGCCAACATGGGTATCCAGATCCCGCTGTTGGTTATTGACCGGAGAGTCGTCTCGGTCATGTCTGCATGTCTCCCGAACCCGTAGGGTCTACACACTTAAGGTTCGGTGACGCTAGGGTTGTAGAGATATTAGTATGCGGAAACCCGAAAGTTGTTCGGAGTCCCGGATGAGATCCCGGACATCACGAGGAGTTCCAGAATGGTCCGGAGGTGAAGAATTATATATAGGAAGTCCAGTTTCGGCCACCGGGAAAGTTTCGGGGGTTATCGGTATTGTACCGGGACCACCGAAAGGGTCCCGGGGGTCAACCGGGTGGGGCCACCTGTCCCGGAGGGCCCCATGGGCTGAAGTGGGGAGGGGAACCAGCCACTGGTGGGCTGGTGCGCCCCCCTTGGGCCTCCCCTGCGCCTAGGGTTGGAAACCCTGGGGGTGGGGGGCGCCCCACTTGGCTTGGGGGGCAAGCCACCCCCTTGCCCCCCCCCCTCAAATGGGATCTCCAGGGGGCCGGCGCCCCCCCCCCCCAGGACCCCTATATATAGTGGGGGGAAGGAAGGGCAGCAATACCCTAGCCCCTGGCGCCTCCCTCTCCCTCCCGTGACACCTCTCCCTCCCGCTTGCGCTTGGCGAAGCCCTGCCGGGATCCCCGCTACTTCCACCACCACGCCGTCGTGCTGCTGGATCTCCATCAACCTCTCCTTCCCCCTTGCTGGATCAAGAAGGAGGAGACGTCGCTGCTCCGTACGTGTGTTGAACGCGGAGGTGCCGTCCGTTCGGCGCTCGGTCATCGGTGATTTGGATCACGACGAGTACGACTCCATCAACCCCGTTCACTTGAACGCTTCCGCTCGCGATCTACAAGGGTATGTAGATGCACTCCTTCCCTCTCGTTGCTAGTAAACTCCATAGATTGATCTTGGTGATGCGTAGAAATTTTTTGATTTCTGCTACGATCCCCTTCAGTGGCATCATGAGCCAGGCCTATGCATAGTTTCTATGCACGAGTAGAACACAAAGCAGTTGTGGGCGTAGATGTTGTCAATTTTTCTTGCCACTACTAGTCTTATCTTGTTTCGGCGGTATTGTGGGATGAAGCGGCCCGGACCGACCTTACACGTACGCTTACGTGAGACAGGTTCCACCGACTGACATGCACTAGTTGCATAAGGTGGCTAGCGGGTGTCTGTCTCTCCCACTTTAGTCGGAACGGATTCGATGAAAAGGGTCCTTATGAAGGGTAAATAGAAATTGGCATATCACGTTGTGGTTTTACGTAGGTAAGAAACGTTCTTGCTAGAAACCTATAGAAGCCACGTAAAAACTTGCAACAACAATTAGAGGACGTCTAACTTGTTTTTGCAGCATGTGCCTTGTGATGTGATATGGCCAGAAGATGTGATGAATGATATATGTGATGTATGAGATTGATCATATTCTTGTAATAGGAATCACGACTTGCATGTCGATGAGTATGACAACCGGCAGGAGCCATAGGAGTTGTCTTTATTTTTTGTATGACCTGGGTGTCATTGAATAACGCCATGTAAATTACTTTACTTTATTGCTAAACATGTTAGCCATAGAAGTAGAAGTAATCATTGGCGTGACAACTTCATGAAGACACGATGATGGAGATCATGATGATGGAGATCATGGTGTCATGCCGGTGACGAAGATGATCATGGCGCCCCGAAGATGGAGATCAAAGGAGCAAAATGATATTGGCCATATCATGTCACTATTTGATTGCATGTGATGTTTATCATGTTTTACATCTTATTTGCTTAGTACGACGATAGTAAGTAAGATGATCCCTTATAATAATTTCAAGAAAGTGTTCCCCGTAACTGTGCACTGTTGCGAAGGTTCGTTGTTTCGAAGCACCACGTGATGATCGGGTGTGATAGATTCTAACGTTCGCATACAACGGGTGTTGACGAGCCTAGCATGTACAGACATGGCCTCGAAACACATGCAATACACTTAGGTTGACTTGACGAGCCTAGCATGTACAGACATGGCCTCGGAACACGGAAGACCGAAAGGTCGAGCATGAGTCGTATAGAAGATATGATCAACATGAAGATGTTCACCGATCTTGACTAGTCCGTCTCACGTGATGATCGGACACGGCCTAGTTGACTCGGATCATGTTTCACTTAGATGACTAGAGGGATGTCTATCTGAGTGGGAGTTCATTGAATAATTTGATTAGATGAACTTAATTATCATGAACTTAGTCTAAAATCTTTACAATATGTCTTGTATATCAAATGGCCCACGTTGCCCTCAACTTCAACGCGTTCCTAGAGAAAACCAAGCTGAAAGATGATGGCAGCAACTATACGGACTGGGTCCGGAATCTGAGGATCATCCTCATAGCTGCCAAGAAAGATTATGTCCTAGAAGCACCGCTAGGTGAAGCACCCATCCCAGAGAACCAAGACGTTATGAACGCTTGGCAATCACGTGCTGATGATTACTCCCTCCTTCAGTGCGGCATGCTTTACAGCTTAGAACCGGGGCTCCAAAAGCGTTTTGAGAAACATGGAGCATATGAGATGTTCGAAGAGCTGAAAATGGTTTTCCAAGCTCATGCCCGGGTCGAGAGATATGAAGTCTCCGACAAGTTCTTCAGTTGTAAAATGGAGGAAAATAGTTCTGTCAGTGAGCACATACTCAAAATGTCTGGGTTACACAACCGCTTGTCTCAGCTGGGAGTTAATCTCCCGGATGACGCGGTCATTGACAGAATCCTTCAGTCGCTTCCACCAAGCTACAAGAGCTTTGTGATGAACTTCAATATGCAGGGGATGGAAAAGACCATTCCTGAGGTATATTCAATGCTGAAATCAGCGGAGGTGGAGATCAAAAAGGAACATCAAGTGTTGATGGTGAATAAAACCACTAAGTTCAAGAAAGGCAAGGGTAAGAAGAACTTCAAGAAGGACGGCAAGGGAGTTGCCGCGCCCGGTAAGCCAGTTGCCGGGAAGAAGTCAAAGAATGGACCCAAGCCTGAGACTGAGTGCTTTTATTGCAAGGGAAGTGGTCACTGGAAGCGGAACTGCCCCAAATACTTAGCGGACAAGAAGGCCGGCAACACCAAAGGTATATGTGATATACATGTAATTGATGTGTACCTTACCAGTACTCGTAGTAGCTCCTGGGTATTTGATACCGGTGCGGTTGCTCATATTTATAACTCAAAACAGGAGCTGCGGAATAAGCGGAGACTGGCGAAGGACGAGGTGACGATGCGCGTCGGGAATGGTTCCAAGGTCGATGTGATCGCCGTCGGCACGCTACCTCTACATTTACCTACGGGATTAGTTTTAAACCTCAATAATTGTTATTTAGTGCCAGCTTTGAGCATGAACATTGTATTAGGATCTCGTTTAATTCGAGATGGCTACTCATTTAAATCCGAGAATAATGGTTGTTCTATTTATAGGAGAGATATGTTTTATGGTCATGCCCCGCTGGTTAATGGTTTATTCTTAATGAATCTCGAACGTGATGTTACACATATTCATAGTGTGAATACCAAAAGATGTAAAGTTGATAACGATAGTCCCACATACTTGTGGCACTGCGGTTTTGGTCACATTGGTGTCAAGCGCATGAAGAAGCTCCATGCTGATGGACTTTTAGAGTCTCTCGATTATGAATCATTTGACACATGCGAACCGTGCCTCATGGGCAAAATGACCAAGACTCCGTTCTCCGGAACAATGGAGCGAGCAACCAACTTATTGGAAATCATACATACTGATGTGTGCGATCCAATGAGTGTTGAGGCTCGCGGTGGCTATCGTTATGTTCTCACTCTCACTGATGACTTAAGTAGATATGGGTATGTCTACCTAATGAAACACAAGTCTGAAACCTTTGAAAAGTTCAAGGAATTTCAGAGTGAGGTTGAGAATCAACGTGACAGGAAAATAAAGTTCTTACGATCAGATCGTGGGGGAGAATATTTAAGTCACGAATTTGGTACGCACTTAAGGAAATGTGGAATCATTTCACAACTCACGCCGCCTGGAACACCTCAGCGAAATGGTGTGTCCAAACGTCGTAATCGCACTCTATTGGATATGGTGCGATCTATGATGTCTCTTACCGATCTACCGCTCTCATTTTGGGGCTATGCTTTAGAGACTGCCGCATTCACTTTAAATAGGGCTCCGTCAAAATCCGTTGAGATGACACCGTATGAATTATGGATTGGGAAGAAACCTAAGCTGTCGTTTCTAAAAGTTTGGGGATGCGATGCTTATGTCAAGAAACTCCAACCTGAAAAGCTCGAACCCAAGTCGGAAAAATGCGTCTTCATAGGATACCCTAAGGAAACCATTGGGTATACCTTCTACCTCAGATCCGAAGGCAAAATCTTTGTTGCCAAGAACAGGTCCTTTCTAGAGAAAGAGTTTCTCTCGAAAGAAGTGAGTGGGAGGAAAGTGGAACTTGATGAGGTGATAGTCACCACTTCCGAACCGGAAAGTAGCGCAGCGCGGGAAGATGTTCCTGTGGTGCCTACACCGACTGGGGAGGAAGTTAATGATGATGATCATGAAGCTTGGGATCAAGTTACTGCTGAACTTCGTAGGTCCACAAGGACACGTTCCGCAGCAGAGTGGTACGGCAACCCTGTCCTGGAAATCATGTTGTTAGACAACAGTGAACCTTTGAACTATGAAGAAGCGATGGCGGGCCCGGATTCCAACAAATGGCTTGGAGCCATGCAATCCGAGATAGGATCCATGTATGAAAACGAAGTATGGACTTTGACTGACTTGCCCGATGATCGGCGAGCCATAGAAAATAAATGGATCTTTAAGAAGAAGACAGACGCGGATGGTAACGTGACCATCTATAAGGCTCGCCTTGTCGCTAAGGGTTATCGACAAGTTCAAGGGGTTGACTACGATGAGACTTTCTCACCCGTAGCGAAGCTGAAGTCCGTCCGAATCATGTTAGCAATTGCCGCATTCTATGATTATGAGATATGGCAAATGGACGTCAAAACGGCATTCCTTAACGGCTTTCTTAAGGAAGAATTGTATATGATGCAGCCGGAAGGTTTTGTCGATCCTAAGAATGCTAACAAGGTATGCAAGCTCCAGCGCTCCATCTATGGGCTGGTGCAAGCATCTCGGAGTTGGAACATTCGATTTGATGAGATGATCAAAGCGTTTGGGTTTACACAGACTTATGGAGAAGCCTGTGTTTACAAGAAAGTGAGTGGGAGCTCTGTAGCATTTCTCTTATTATATGTGGATGACATACTATTGATGGGAAATGATATAGAATTCTTGGAAAGTATAAAGGCCTACTTGAATAAGTGTTTTTCAATGAAGGACCTTGGAGAAGCTGCTTATATATTAGGCATCAAGATCTATAGAGATAGATCAAGACGCCTCATTGGTCTTTCACAGAGTACGTACCTTGACAAGATATTGAAGAAGTTCAATATGGATCAGTCCAAGAAGGGGTTCTTGCCTGTATTGCAAGGTGTGCAATTGACACGGCTCAATGCCCAACCACGGCAGAAGATAGAGAAAAGATGAGTGTCATCCCCTATGCCTCGGCCATAGGGTCTATTATGTATGCCATGTTGTGTACCAAACCTTATGTAAACCTTGCCATAAGTTTGGTAGGAAGGTACCAAAGTAATCCCGGCATGGAACACTGGACAGCGGTCAAGAATATCCTGAAGTACCTGAAAAGGACTAAGGATATGTTTCTCGTATATGGAGGTAACGAAGAGCTCGTCGTAAAGGGTTACGTCGACGCTAGCTTTGACACAGATCTGGATGACTCTAAGTCACAAACCGGATACGTGTATATTTTGAATGGAGGGGCGGTAAGCTGGTGCAGTTGCAAGCAAAGCGTCGTGGCGGGATCTACATGTGAAGCGGAGTACATGGCGGCCTCAGAGGCAGCGCAAGAAGCAATCTGGATGAAGGAGTTCATTACCGACCTAGGGGTGATTCCCAATGCATCGGGCCCGATGACTCTCTTCTGTGACAACACTGGAGCTATTGCCCTTGCCAAGGAGCCCAGGTTTCACAGGAAGACCAGGCATATCAAGCGTCGCTTCAACTCCATTCGTGAAAGTGTTCAAAATGGAGACATAGATATTTGTAAAGTACATACGGATCTGAATGTAGCAGATCCGTTGACTAAACCTCTCCCTAGAGCAAAACATGATCAACACCAGAACTCTATGGGTGTTCGATTCATCACAATGTAACTAGATTATTGACTCTAGTACAAGTGGGAGACTGTTGGAAATATGCCCTAGAGGCAATAATAAAATGGTTATTATTATATTTCCTTGTTCATGATAATTGTCTATTGTTCATGCTATAATTGTGTTATCCGGAAATCGTAATACATGTGTGAATACATAGACCACAACATGTCCCTAGTGAGCCTCTAGTTGACTAGCTCGTTGATCAACAGATAGTCATGATTTCCTGACTATGGACATTGGATGTCATTGATAACGGGATCACATCATTAGGATAATGATGTGATGGACAAGACCCAATCCTAAGCATAGCGCAAAGATCGTGTAGTTCGTTTGCTAGAGCTTTTCCAATATCAAGTATCTTTTCCTTAGACCATGAGATCGTGTAACTCCCGGATGCCGTAGGAGTGCTTTGGGTGTACCAAACATCACAACGTAACTGGGTGACTATAAAGGTACACTACAGGTATCTCTGAAAGTGTCTGTTGGGTTGACACGGATCGAGACTGGGATTTGTCACTCCGTATGACGGAGAGGTATCTCTGGGCCCACTCGGTAATGCATCATCATAATGAGCTCAAAGTGACCAAGTGGTTGGTAACGGGATCATGCATTACGGTACGAGTGAAGTGACTTGCCGGTAACGAGATTGAACGAGGTATTGGGATACCGACGATCGAATCTCGGGCAAGTAACGTACCGATTGACAAAGGGAATTGTATACGGGATTGATTGAATCCTCGACATCGTGGTTCATCCGATGAGATCATCGTGGAACATGTGGGAGCCAACATGGGTATCCAGATCCCGCTGTTGGTTATTGACCGGGGAGTCGTCTCGGTCATGTCTGCATGTCTCCCGAACCCGTAGGGTCTACACACTTAAGGTTCGGTGACGCTAGGGTTGTAGAGATATTAGTATGCGGAAACCCTAAAGTTGTTCAGAGTCCCGGATGAGATCCCGGACGTCACGAGGAGTTCCGGAATGGTCCGGAGGTGAAGAATTATATATAGGAAGTCCAGTTTCGGCCACCGGGAAAGTTTCGGGGGTTATCGGTATTGTACCGGGACCACCGGAAGGGTCCCGGGGGTCCACCGGGTGGGGCCACCTGTCCCAGAGGGCCCCATGGGCTGAAGTGGGGAGGGGAACCAGCCACTGGTGGGCTGGTGCGCCCCCCTTGGGCCTCCCTTGCGCCTAGGGTTGGAAACCCTGGGGGTGGGGGGCGCCCCACTTGGCTTGGGGGGCAAGCCACCCCTTGGCCGCCCCCCCTCAGATGGGATCTCCAGGGGGCCGGCGCCCCCCCCCCCCCAGGACCCCTATATATAGTGGGGGGAAGGAAGGGCAGCAATACCCTAGCCCCTGGCGCCTCCCTCTCCCTCCCGTGACACCTCTCCCTCCCGCTTGCGCTTGGCGAAGCCCTGCCGGGATCCCCGCTACTTCCACCACCACGCCGTCGTGCTGCTGGATCTCCATCAACCTCTCCTTCCCCCTTGCTGGATCAAGAAGGAGGAGACGTCGCTGCTCCGTACGTGTGTTGAACGCGGAGGTGCCGTCCGTTCGGCGCTCGGTCATCGGTGATTTGGATCACGACGAGTACGACTCCATCAACCCCGTTCACTTGAACGCTTCCGCTCGTGATCTACAAGGGTATGTAGATGCACTCCTTCCCTCTCGTTGCTAGTAAACTCCATAGATTGATCTTGGTGATGCGTAGAAATTTTTTGATTTCTGCTACGATCCCCTTCAATATGTGTAATAGCCGTGATAGCCTAGCGTAAGTTGCTTGCTTATTTATTTCCTTGTTGTCTTAATTATTTGTTTGCTTGTAGTCAGTGCAATTCTTTTTCCGCGGTTTGCTAGTGGCCGCAATAACCTATTTTAAAAATTAGGCCACAATAACCATGGGCTAGATATTTACTGTAGTGAGCCTCGGCCTCCTACAGGCCATAGAAACAATGGGCCTTCTATGGGCCGTAGAAACAATGGGCCTTCTATGGGCCGTAGCATCAATGGGCCTTCTACAGGCCGTATGATCGATTGGCCAAACATGGCCAATAACGGACCGCATTATGGGTCATAAACGGGCTAGAGTTGGAATCGTACGTTCATGGGCCGACCATAACGGGCCATCGTTAATCGGTCGTATTTGATGATGTTATGAAAATGGCCCAACGGATTAACGGGCCACAAATAGGCCAACTATAACCATGGGCTGAATTTGGCCCACAAGCAGAAAAGGCCAGTAACGGGCCTTAAGTAACCAAATGCTGGAAATGAGCCCAAGAATAAATGGGCCCCGAGAAGGCCGAAAGATAACACAGGCTGGAAACGGCCCAATGGAATAATGGGCCACTAATGGGTATAAAGCGACACACTGTTTCTTACGGGTCAAGTTTCACCACAGGCCGTTAATGGGCCAAGAGTTACAAAGGGCCTCATATGGGCTGAAAGACATCATGAGCCATACATGGGCCAGAAGTTTCAACGGGCTGGAATCATATTGGACGGCCCAGACGATGCTACTAGGCCTAATTCGGATAGGCCGTAACGGGCCCTGAGTTAGCGGGCTGTAAATGGGCTATATGCGAACATGTCGTTAACAGGCTTTCTGTGAGCCCGCCCGCTACCTTTTGACCAAGTCAAACGGGCCGGTCTTTTCACAGGAATGGGCCTCTGTTGGGCCGTGCCACTTATCGACGTATCAGGCGCCTTCGGTCTAATGAGTGGATGACATCTGTCCCAACGGTGAGCCGACACGTGTTTCCTCTAGCCAATGATGATTTTACACGTGGAAAATTCCCATTGGTCGGGGTTGTTAACGGGTTATCGGATACATTCCGGAACCCGATAGTTTAACGGCGACCCGTTGCGGTGGATGCCACGTGTCGCTCACCCTTGACGAAAGCACTTCCATGACGCGCCATTTATCGTCATGAAAGTGGACACTTCTGTGATGATAATTTTGGTATGGTCATGGAACACTTCTACGACAGCACAGGTATGACTATCTTGATTCTGTCATAAAATCGTTATGGATGTACATGCATGACAGAAAACGTGACCTACTATGACAAACACGTATCATCACGAAAGTGTTTTTTTTGTAGTGGAGGTTGCCGTTTCCGGAAGGTGCATTGACACTTTTGCAAGTTGACATGGCATTTTATTTCGTTGCTAGGTTCTTGTAGAATCAGATACGCTTGATGTAGCTGCATACATGAGAGAAAGGTTTGATGGATACTCACATGTGTTTTGAGCACACCGATCGTATTGATACAGATTTTTTTCTTTTGAAAATTCGAACCCCTTTATTAAGTGGTAATCAAAGTAGCATCATCTACAAGCATAGGGGCAATGGCACTAGGTGCCTCATCAAACCAAGTACCAGGTGGAGAAAATCTATCAATCCTCGCCAGTTCATGCATTACAGAATTTCCTTCTCTATGATAGTGCTCGTAGTGGACTTGTGATAGGTCGCGAGCCATATGATAACAATCGTCGAAAATAGAGCAGCCAATCCCGAGAAAGTACCACCATCTTGCATTGCGGCGATCACATCATAATTGATGATTAACCTGGAGCAACCGAATGACTGGGCAAAATTCAGACCAAAGCAAAGAGTATTAGCTTCAGCCATAAGAGCATCCACACAGTCCCTGCAACATTATTCCCTGTGGCCAAGCGTAATACATCACCCACAGTGGCTCGGAGTGAATCACTATCATAAGCAGCATCCGCGTTAAGTTTTACAAAGCCAACACTAGGGCAAGTCCATAGAATCCTTTTCACCTTTGCCGTAGGCTTATAGGCTACTAATTTTTTCTGTTAGAGATCGGATAGCAGAAACTATTTGTGCCAAGGAAGGTTGGCTTCTTGACGACCCTATGGGAATACGGACAGAGAGGGAAATCCATGCTCAGCTAGGAGCAACCATATACAGGAGGATGTGCCAAAAGGTGGGATGTTTCTCACCAGATCACTCCGTTAGTTGAGTGGATGCCAACTGTTGTTCAGGTAGTGATGGGCTGATTGTTGATATTCGATTGTTGTTCTGGTTGAGAAAGAGTACAATTTAATTTCAATGTTTAACCATTCATGAGGGCTGCAATGGTTCTCTGTTTATCAAAGGCAGGCAATGGTTCTCTGCAACCATTCACCAGGGCTGCAATGGTCACGCCCCGTCTCGCCCTCGCCACTCTAAGAAGTTTGGCTGGGAGAAGGGCTACGTCGATGGCAAGGCGGCAATCCGGGACAAGGGGCCGACCGCGCCGCCACGGGAGAACGGGAGGCGCGACGACGACGAACGCGGCCGTCGAGGCGGAGGTGGGAGCCATGATGATGACACGCACTGCAGGCGGGACGACCGCGACTCCTCTTCTTGGCGAGACCGGTTCTTCCGCAGCCGCTCACGGGCTGCTGAGGGGAGCCGCGATGGGGGGCGAGATGATCGCCGGGGGGACCGCAATGGGCGGCGCCACGCGCTCGAGCACGACCGCTACGGGAGGCGGCCAAACCTCTCGCTCGTTCAGAAGCTGCCGGACGGCTCCATCATCCCGGCTGCACAACGACGTTGCAGCCGGCGTCACGCCTCCCCGGAGTCTCGCCGTGCTGGCTACTGCCCCTGGCTTCTGGCCTGGCGCGGGGGCACTCCCGACGGTGTTCTGCTGCGGCTGGCTTGGCATGGCGCCTCAAGGCCAGGGTCATCACTCCTCCCTCTACGATCTGTGTTGCGGCGCAATCTTCGACCGCGACGACGCCTTGAGTCTCTGCTGCTCCGTCGGTCCCAGCCATGGAACGTGTCTGCTGTCTTCTGTTGCATGTTGGCGGCATGCTAGGAGCTGCTAGGTGCGCAGCAGCCATCGAGGAGGCTGCCTCACCCGTGCTGGCTGGGGACACTTCTACCCTAGTGCACGGACCATCCTCCCCGGGAGTGGCGGCCACACCAACGCCGCCTGGGCGCCGGTCCTTGTGCCCTGCTCTTGCTGCTGGCTCCGTCATGGCTTCACCGCCGTTCAGCGGCCCAAGAGACGCCCATGTTCGATGCGTGCCAGTCTCCACTGCTACCATCTCCTCCATCATCCCGTCCGAAGCCACCCACAACCAGGCGCAAGACGCTGGCACCTGGCTTCTCCATGCTAAGGCCAAGGGCAGGGCCATCCCTGTGGCGACCATGGTAGAGAAGTTGCTTTGCCGCCGCGCGCATGGGGATCGTCAACGAGGGGGAGCAAGTCACCGAGGCGGCCATCAGCAAGTTCGTCGACCTCTTCCGCGGGCAGCTGCTGCCAATCGCTGTTGGGGCTCCGCGTGCCCTTTTTAGGCTCGACTGCGACTTGGCCTCACACGGGGAGGATGGTGCGTGCACTGGGATGGAGATGGTTGATAAGTTCATTGCAGCCTCGGCTGGGGGAAGCAGGCTTAAAGGGTTTTGCGAGTTAATTGCATGGAAGTACCACACTTCGGCACAATCTTTTGCATGTCAGTACCATCTCGAGATGGTTGATAAGTTCATTGCAGCCTCGATTGGGGGGCAGCAGGCTTAAGGATTACCGGCGTGGCATGTTCTTTTACAAGAAAGACCGTTTAGTTTTATTTAATCTTGCAAATACCGCTTGTCTGCGGAGAAAAGGATCCCGCCAGAGTTTTTTTCCATAATACATTCGTGCGCGCGGACGGCGGGATTCGAACCCGAGACGCGCGCCTCGCGGTGTACAGCCGCTGACCACTGCGCCACTTTAACGTCTTGTCCATAATACAGGCACGTGTCTATTTATACTACACAAAGACATGTCCTAGCCGACTGGTCCGTTCTTTTTGTACTTTTTTTTTTCAGATCTTGGGTATTCTTCGGTCAGTATGCAGTGTCTGTACCATATATTGAAATAAAGTATTATTGTATGTTATATAATACAATACGTATATTGTAAATACACAATATCTGAAAAGTATATAGTTCACTGGTCCTTTAAACATCATAGGCACTGCGTACTATTGACAAGTTATACACATTATGGGCAGTGACTATAATTATATAATATATCGCATACAAAAATTATAGTCACTGCATACTATTCAAAAATTATAGTCACAGCGTATATATTCTATAATTATATAATATACAATATATGTAGGACCCTTTTTCGTAGATTCATAACACCACACAAAATTGTATAATATGCGTAGGACACTTTTTCAACATTGTCAACATTTTTTAAAATTTACAATGAGCATTTTAGTATTGGATTTTTTGTAAATACACACTGAACAATATCGTACAACATACGATGAACAGTTATATATAAATATATACTGACCATTTTTTAACATACAATTGATCTTATTTAAATATACGATGAACTTTTGTATTATAAAAATGTTCAATGAACATTATCGTACAACATACGATGAACAGTTATATATAAATATATACTGGCCTTTTTAATATACAATTGATCTTATTTAAATATACGATGAAATTTTTTTGTATTATAAAAACGTTCACTGAACATTATCGTACAACATACTATGAACAGTTATGTATAAATATATACTTAAATTGATCTTATTTAAATATACGATGAACTTTTTTCGTATTATAAAAAGGTCATCGTATATATTGACCATTTTAATTTATACAATGTGTATTTGTTTGTATATTTTTTTTTAATATACGATATGCACACGGTGTACAGCCGAAGAATACCCAAGGCTGAAAAAAGATAAGAGAAAACGGAAAAGAAAAATATATACAAAGGAAGCATAAAAGGCTAGGACCTCTTTAATGTATATATAAGCTAGAGGCTGCCTGTTTCAACAAATTGATGTTGTCTTGCAGTGGTTAGCGCTCCTACAGTGCGAAGACCACGTCTTGGGTTCGAATCCCCGCCTTGTGCAAGCGTGGGTAATCTTTGTCATTTTTTCTTTCTGGCGGGATCTTTTTTCTCGGCCGACGGGTAATCTTCGTCATTTTTTCTTTCTGGCGGGATCTTTTTTCTCGGCCGACAAGGATATTTGCGTGATTAAATAAAACCTGAGGGTCTTTTCACAAAAGAAGATGCCACGTCAGTACCTGCAGCTGGGGCCGCCGGGTTAGATACAACGTCAATACTGTGTTATACAGGGCTCGTACAGTACGAAGACCACGTCTCGGGTTCGAATCCCCGCCTTGCGCGAGCGCGGGTAATCTTCGTCATTTTTCTTTCTGGCGGGATCATTTTTCTCGGCCGACAAGGATATTTGCGTGATTAAATAAAACCTGAGGGTCTTTTCGCAAAAGAAGATGCCACGTCGGTATCTGCAGCTGGGGCCGCCGGGTCAGATACAACGTCAATACTATGTTATACAGGGCTTAGACCGTTTTGCAACAATTAGCCACAGAGATGGTACTGATACACAAAAAAATCACTAGTGGTACTGCTTCGTTACTACGGGCCCAAGTGTGGTATTTTCATGCAATTACTCGGGTTTTGCGCAAAAGCCGACGGAGGGCACTAGAGGAGGGATTCTTCTGTTATGGAACGAGGACCCGATCGCCGTCACCAATGTTATAATTGGCAATTTCCACCTCCGGCTTTGGTGCATTTCATTGGTTTAGAGGTTAACTTCAAGCTCACTACGACGTATGGCCCTACCACTCGCAAACGCAAGGATGAATTCTTCGCCGAGTTGGCCGCCCAGAAACCGGCGCCGGGCGTCATTTGGTTGGTCATGGGGGGTTTCAACTAGATTTACCAGGCACGAAACAAGAATAGGAGGAACGTGGACGCCTTGAGAATCAATAGATTTAGGGCGGCTCTAGATGACTGCCAGCTGAAGGAGATCCACTTGCTAAATAGGAAGTTCACTTGAAGCAACGAACGCCAAAACCCAACCCTTTGCAAGCTAGATAGCTTCTTTTTGCAACCCCGTGTGGGACATCCAGTTTGGCCATCATGTTCTCCATGCCTTATCATCGTCACTTTCTGACCATTGCCCGCTCCTTCTAGCGGCTGACATCGGCTCCAAGCGCCCGAGTGTGTTTCGCTTTGAGAAATTTTGGGTCCGCTTGCTGGGTTCAAGCAAGTTGTGGCGGATGCTTGGGGCAAACCCAACCCGCACTCAGAGCCTTGTCAGCGGCTATTCCATAAGCTCAATCGGGTCGGGATTGGTTTGCGGAGGTGGATCAACTCCTTATTATCGGTGCGAAGCTACAACTGCACATGGCCCTGGAGGTCATTCTCCGTTTTGACGTGGCAATGGAGACGCGTCAGTTGTCTCCGGATGAGAGGGACATTAGACTGAGGCTTAAGAGGCGGGTGATCAGTTTAGCCGCGATGGGGAGGGCGCGAAAGCAGCAATGTTCAAGGATCTGCCACCTCAAGGAGGGCGACGCCAACACGAAATTCTTCCACCTCAGGGTGAACTCTCGGTGCCGTAAGAACTTCATCCATGGGTTGCGCAACGATGCGGGTTGGGTGACGCAACATGATGAGAAAGAGAGCTTGGCACGCGGTCATTTCACTTCCATTCTTCACAAGGGACCACGGAGGCAACACGACTTCAACTGGGATCAACTCCAGTTCGCCCAATGTGACCTGGGCAGTCTCGGGGATCCCTTCTCCGAGGAGGAGGTCCTCACCACCATCAAGCAGATGCCCAAAGATAAGGCCGCGGGGCTAGATGGGTTCACGGGTACTTTTTTCGCTTGCTGGGACATCATTGGGGGAGACGTCATGGCGGTGATCAACAGTTTCTCAAGCCTACGCGCGGAGCATTTCCACTAGCTAAACTCTGTGAACATTGTGTTGCTCCTCAAGAAGGATGGGGCTGAGAGCATCTCTGAGTATCGACCTATAAGTCTGATCCATGTTATTGCCAAGATTGTTGCGAAAGTGTTGGCCATGAGGTTGGCCCCTCACATGCACACGCTGGTCTCCAGGGCGCGGAGTGCTTTCATTAAAACCAGAAGCATCCACGACAACTTCCTTTATGTGTGGGGCCTCGCAAGAAGATTGCATAGATTGCGGATGCCTACTCTCTTATTCAAACTTGACATCAAAAAAGCCTTCGACACTGTACGTTGGGACTACCTGCTAGACCTCCTACGACGTCGTGGGTTCCTGACTCGCTTCAGAGATATGCTTTCCGGTTTGCTTCGATCATCGACATCTCGGGTTTTGCTTAATGGGGTTCCTGGCGAGCCCATCCACCATTGGCAGGGTCTGCGGCAAGGCGATCCTTTGTCACCGCTTTTGTTTGTGCTAGCTATTTACCCATACAGAACCTGCTCGATGTTGCTACATCGCGAGGCTTGCTTCACGAGATCAGAGGCCGTGGGCCTTGTATCCGGACCTCCCTGTATGCGGACGATGCGCCGGTGTTTGTGGCGCCTTTCAGGAGTGACATCCAACACCTCACAACCATCCTTGCTGGCTTCGGTGAGGTCACCGGCCTAGTCACCAACCTCCAGAAGTGCTTGGTGGCTCCGATCAGATGTGCGGACATCGACCTAGATGAGGTTCTTCAGGACTTCCCCGCGGTACGGACGACTTTTCCCATGAGATATCTCAGGCTACCTCCGTCGGTGCATAGACTTAAGAAAATCGATTTCCAACACTTGGTGGACAAGGTGGCAGGGAGGCTTATCCCTTGGCAAGGGAGGCTAATCACGTCCGTGGGCAGTGCTACACTCGTCACGTCCGTCCTAACGGCGCAAACCACACATCATATCACTTCGCTTGTTGTCCCTGCCGGCACTCTGGAGGAGATTAATAAGTTGGAGCGGGCCTTCCTGTAGGCCGGGTCGGACAAGGTCTTGGGTGGGCAATGCAAGGTTAATTGGACAAAGGTGTGCAAGCCGAAAATCCTTGGCGGCCTAGGCGTGTTGGATCTGCGCAAGTTCTCAGTGGACTTGCGGCTACGATGGATGTGGTACAAGTGGAAGGACCCTCTTAGGATGTGGGTGGGATACGGCAACCCTTGTTAGGAGATGGATAAGAATTTTTTGTCTACGCAACCACCACCATCACGCTTGGGGACGGAAGGACAACACATTTTTGGCATTCCCATGGCTTCAGGGGGAAAAGCCTAAGGATATTGCACCCGCCATCTTTCATATTTCTTCTCGGAAAGGGGCCACTGTTCACGACGCCATGCTTAATGACACATGGGTGCAAAGAATCAACATCTCCAATGGACTGACTGTTGCCCATCTTCAGCAGTTTCATGTCCTATGGGGGAGAATTCAGCAGGTTCAACTCACGGAAGGAGCTGCAGATGACATTGCTTGGAAATTCACGGCTTCAGCAATCTACTTGGCCTCCTCTGCCTACACGGCGCTCTTTGCTGGTGCCGTCGCCACTAGCATGAGATCCCTCGTGCGGGATAACTGGGACCTCCTAATTGCAAATTCTTCGCCTGGCTTGTGAACAAGAATAGAGTTTGGACAACCGATAGGCTCGAGAGGAGAGGGTGGCCAAATTGTGGCAATTGCCAGCTTTGTAAGAGAGAACCCGAGACTGCGGCCCACCTACTATTCAAGTGTAGGTTCTCCATGAGAGTGTGGCGTGAGATTAAGCTTCGGCTTGGTATGCACGAGCTAAAAATCGATGCTTGGCCTGGTTTGCTATCCGTCGATGAGTGGTAGGAGAGGACAGTTCTGCAAACGGGCCACAGGCGCAAGGCGACAGCCTCCCTGTTGTTGTTGGTCGTCTGGGAGATTTGTAAAGAAAGGAACGCGAGTGTTTCCCAAGGCAAGTCCACCTTGCTCACTAGGGTTGTAGCCTTAATAGTGTGAGGCGAGGAATTGGGTAATTGTTGGGGCAAAGAAATTGAGTTTGGTCATGCCGCGAGAGTAGTCGTTTTTGTTTCAGCCATTTGTTGAGTAAAGGACCTCGTAACTTTGTTTTAACCCCTTCTTTATCAATGAGATGAGGCAAATCTTTTGCCTCCGTTTCAAAAAAAAAAGGCATCAAGTTATGTCATGGCAATCCAGATCATTGCAGTATTTAGAGAAACTTTGCTCCGTGGCCAGAAACGGTGGCTGGGCAATTTCACTTTGTGCTGGTTGTTGTTTTACAGGGCTCATTTGTCTTGTAAATATGATGCTCGCATAAATTGTCGGCTCACGTTGTGGAATAGACATCAAAAAACAGAAAAGATATGCACACGATAACACCAATGAGGTGATGCTGTTTAATCAGTTGATAATGAGTCATGCAAGCTAACAAATTGAAGAGTAGAAATGGAACGAAAGCAACAAATGTTGGCAGTATACAAGTCACACCAATTATGTCAACTCCCCGAACAAACCCGGAGACAAGTGAAGTACAGTTTGTTTGACACATTTCTGTACATGAAAACTGACATGTCAGAACTACTAGATGGACCTCTTTGTACAAGCAGACTCGACTAGTCGTAGTATACAATCATGGCACTAAACACAATCTCCCCCTCCCTATGTAAACAAATATAAAACGTTTTAGGTCGGGGGTAGTATATAACTAAAAGATCATAGATCAATTATGATAAACTGCACTAGTACACTCATTAGTCAAGCCCGTGATGTACGTAATCCGAACAAAACAGCAATACGCATTATACCTGCAGCAAACCCACATGGTTACAGATAAATTGTAATAGGTGCATAAATTAGCGCTTCGATAGCCGGGATGTCCTAGATTTTCCCTTCTCAGCAGAAACTTTCCAGATGATATCATCTAATTTGGAGCAGTAGTTGTTTACGAACTGCAACAATAAAAACAATTCCATAGTTAGTTGTGCATGCCCAGCAAAACCAACAGCAAATTGCGTTTAGCAGATTTACAATTTTCCGAAAGATAATATGCCAAATAAGCAGCTACATCTGGCTACTACTCCCTCCGTCCGGAAATACTTGTCATCAAAATGAATAAAAGGGGATGTATCTAGATGTATATTAGTTCTAGATACATGCCTTTTTATCCATTTTGATGACAAGTTTTTTCGGACAGAGGGAGTACAAACATCACTATGTATATTTTAGTCAACGTCCTTCTTAACAACTGCTCATTAGGATCTTCATCTTTTATTCTAGACTAGAAAGTTGCCTCATACAGAAAGTAATAATATAAGGTGTGCCAGTTGCAGGAATATGCAAAAAAGAATAATATGTCTTGACCTTATTATACTCTGAAGTATCTCCAGCAGATCTCTCTAATTCCACCATAAAGATTGATGGGGCAACTTCAAAAATCTAAAACCAGAGCAAAATCAGATGAAGTAAAAGGATGAGAAAACTATACAGCTAGAACAAGAGATATAAATGACTGCAGAGAGGGCAAGACTCACTTGAAGCATAATTGTGAGATGGCTAGTCTTGTTCGCATTTGGACCTTCCACCCTCATCTGTACATATTAATAGTGAAACTACTTATAAGCGATAAAAACATGTCACAACAGTAATCGAAACTCATTAGCAATACAGGAGTACATGTTAAATGCAAATCCAGAAAGAAAAAAAATAAGACCTTCATTATGTTATTTGGGAACAAATAGAGTGCATAATATTATCAGATTAAATATAAATAATCGTAATGAAATAAAAAAGATCCAAGTCTGCAATGTTCAGGAAATCGTTAGCTGGTAACTGCTTGGTTGGCTGGCGAGCAAGGGATTAATAGACGAACCGGCCAGTTAATCGGCCGATAAACCGGTTAATCGGTGACCCACCGAGCGGGGATTAATCGGCTAGTTAACTGATTTATCGGCCGGTATTTTGAACAATGCAAGTCTGTTTACTCATACTGAGAAAAATAAGTTGCTCCCCATTTCACAATATTGGGCATGTTTTGACTGTCCAAATTAATGCTTTCACTAATACTCCCTCCGTATCAAAATATAAGCGTTTTTGACACTGACAGTATCAAAAAACGTCTTATATTTTGATACAGAGGGAGTAATTATTAGAAAATGTGAGGGCTAGTTTATATAAATTGATACCATTGGATTTGTATTCGAAAGCACATGTTGTCATTAAGATTTTGTAACAAGTAGGCAGAATTTATGGTCAAAGTTTCAAGTGGGCACACAAGATACGCCTTATATTTGATACGAGGGAAAGTATATGCTAACCATTATAAAATGAACAGAAAACCCAGCTGTCTGTTAAGATCTCAAGTCAGAAGGTTGCTAATATGCATGACAGAACAGACTGGACAGCAAACCTTACCTTATAATTGCGAATATGTGTCTTAAACCCCATGGATTGAGCAACAACCTCCATACTTGACAATATAACATTTGCTGGTTTGCGTGATAAAAATCTATTTTGAAGCTTGCCATAGTCCTGCAGAGCAAACAGAAACAATTATTAGGTCTGACAAATGTTCGTAAATCTATAACTACCCAAATATCAGAACCATGGGCATGTCAACAATGATTATACCAGACCAGATTTCTCAAAATCATGAGAGTATTGTCCAAACATACAGCAAAATTTATATCTGAACTGCATATAGGAAAAAAAAAATCTCGAGAAAACGCAAAGAGATTTTTGCGTTTCTTTGTATTGAAAAGATAGGGTTTATGTTACAATCCTCCTAGGAGGAACAGAACTGATGATGATAAACGGGTAATCAGTGCACGTCCCAAGTCTGGGGGATGATGTCGCGAAGGCCAGCAGCTCTCGCCTTGGCCCAGAGCGACGCCTCTTCCTTGATCTTCACAACGAGGTCTTGCGCCGAAGGCAGGGCGCCCTCAAAGACGCAACTGTTGCGGTTTTTCCAGATCATCCTGGGGGTTAGCAAGGCCATGGAGGCCAGGCCTTTGCGCATGGACTGCGGCGTCCCTTGCCTGGCAGTGTGCCACCAGTCCAGGAGGGAAGGTTCATAGCTTGGTGGCGTGCATGGCATGCTTAGCCAAGCGATGATGTCATGCCAAACTTGCCTGGAGAAGGGGCATCGAAGGAGCAGATGGTCCATCGTCTCGGGGTCCTGGCAGCACAGGAGGCAAGGGTCATGGTGCTGCAGCCCACGGCGTGCCAAGCGGTCGGCGGTCCAGCACCGGTCCTGGTCAGCGAGCCAGTGGAAGAAGCGTACCCGGGGCGGTGCCCAACTCTTCCATATGTATTTCCAGGACTCGCTGCATATAGGAATTATCTCTACTTGGACGGCAACAGCTTCATTAGTTCGACTATCAAAACTTCAATAGATATGGACAAGTGTGCTCAATACTATTGGTACTCTTAGTTTCCTTTATTTGGACAATTTTTTCTTGCCTTTCTCTTTTTGTAGTAAAACATTGCAAACACTACTATGGTCTGTAAAATACAAACAGGTTTGAATTTCACAGCATATAGTTATTATGACTGTGTCACTTTCACCCTGTTCTACACATTACATTGCACATTAATTATCATAATTCAGATTATGGGAACTTGTGATAATGAATTATACTGGCAGGAGCATACAATTTTTGACCAACCTGACAGAAAAAATATCATCATATGCTATGGTTTCTATTGCTCTTTCTTGATGTCAATTTGGAGATTTTTCTTCTATTTTTTCATGAATTTCATGAATGGGAATATGAAATTTCTGTCACACCAAAACAAACAGATTTAGAAAAAACCTGGAAATTTATTTGTACACTTTAATACCATCAAAAACTTGTGATGTTCGGTTCTAACACATTTTTTGAGAGAAAAAACTTAAGGGGAGGCCCTGACAGCAACTTCTGTTCTTTTAGATTCCTTCGGATTCTGCTACCATCTTTCCTGTTATTCTCTTTCTCCAAAAATTGAGTACTGGAAATGAAAAAAAAACTTATCCAATTTTGTTAAACTGGTTTGCACTGAAATTTATCCTAGATTGAATCATCAAATCCTGCTATCCTATCGCTGAGCAGCAGGCCTTCAATCCATGCCATTCCTGCTGCCAGTTTCTTGTCCACTGCTCACCTCATGGTCATGGAGGGGAGACACGGCACGGAGGACAGCTGCTGCTTCATGCTTGGAACTCCAGCGCCAGGCTGCTTGACTCGTCTGCTTGGATCCATGGTTGTGCTGCTGCTATGGCTTGGTTTCGTTTCTCATGATCTTATTTTCAATCTGAGGTAGGGAAGTTTTCATAAAGATAGAGAGAGACTGGGAGAACGACGAGGATTGTGCATTTTCAGTCTTGGAAGAAACTTTTTTCTCTGCTGGCAAAAACCAAAATGATAGTGAACACCTTTTGTTCGGCATCACATAGTCTTGTGACGACAGTCACCAGCGGCGCAGTTGGGTGAGAGCTGTAGGCTACGCAGATGACAAGGAGGAGGTGTGTGCAATGGTAGCTCAGTGAGCTGACTGTGGTGGCTGTGGCGGTGCAGTGGACAAGAAAGCATGGGGTCTAGCTTTGAGAAGAATACACTGTTCCTAAAGTCTGTAGAGGTTAGAAGATGGCGACATGGGAAGAGGCGGTGCAACCGTTTTAGGGCGCAAGCATAGGCAACACAGGACTGATGACGGGGTGGGACCTCCGTTAGTATGAATTAGCGGATAGTAAAAACTTAACTTTGGAGAATTTGGATGCAAAATGGGAAGAAGTGAGCCTACAAATTTTGTTGTGTTTTTTTTAAACCTGTGATATGTCGGTGTCATAGAGCCAATATTCCGTTGGAATAACAGCCCGTCCTAGAGTGGGAGTCTGGGAGACCTATGACTTCAAGCGAATATTAAACTCATACCTGTTATTCATCAAATGGATGGGCTAACACTTTTCCTTATAGTTAAAGGTAATTTCAACCAAATGGGTTATAAATTGTACTATGCATAGAATATAGGGAGGTTTAAACTATTACAAATTACAACAGTAGATCAAATATTCACTCAACATCTCAAGAACAAATCAAGTTTCACTCTTCACATATTACTCACTTTTAATATTGTTAAAATAAAGTGCATTTGGCAATTCAGATGATTTCTTCGTGAAAACATTCGGCATCACAAGTGGCTTGCATAATACCTGTCGGCGATCAAATAGGGCCGAAAGGTTCAACCCTTGAGATAGAATAATTAGATCGAATGCATTGAGCGTCAAAGGGCCTGCTTCATCGTCAAAAGTATGTTGATTGTCCTCCTAAAATGACAAATATGAAGACAAGAAAAATTACAAGAACTGCAAGTACAAAGTACACCAGAGTTAATTTAACATATTGGCTAATTTTTATGTACTATATGAATGGTTGCTAGATGTTGGATTAAATTCATTTGCTCAAAACATTAATGGAACATAGTTTCATAAATCATCAAGTGTTATGACTAACAGGATATTTGATCGATTGAGAAGAGATCAAGGAAACATTTTCTTTTATGGAAATATAAATGTCAGCCCTTGATACCATGTTATGAAGGCAACTGGCACTTCCGTGAGGCCATATGCCAGTATACTTACACGTACGTGTGTGGTAAATATGCATGAAACCCCTTATACAACGGGGATACTACAACTAATATACGGAAAATGTATACATCTCTAACACTTACTAATCCAAGACAAATAAATACAGGTGTAAACCCTGACAGTTTCCATGACAAAAACATATCCACAAATTAATAGGTTACCTAATACTTATCAAAAGCATGGGCATGGCAATATGTATGTGCATGTTATGTGGCTGCTAGAAGGAGGGCGTGAGAGGGCCGGCCGGGGGCCTTTTTGCCCATGGCCGGGCAAGAGGGAAGGGATTTCCTTCTTAATTCTTGCTTGATTAGATTGATACATCTCCTCCCCTTATATAGAGAGGTTTACTTGACCCCTAAGCAAGCGACCCTTATCTCTAATTAACCCTAAGACTAACGGGCTATACCGCCAGCCCAGGCCCATTACGTACTCTAACACTACACCCCACCTGGACATGCAGCTTGTCCTCGAGCTGCAACCTAACCAACTTATAACCATGACTCGACGCAACACAAACCTAACACCTAAAAACAAGCCTTTTACATCTCGAATTGTTTTATTGCTCTCAACCGGAATTGGGACGCTTTATTTTGGACCCCTAAACATAAAGTGGACACCATCCGCACGTCGGACGTGCACGTGTACAGCCACCTGGATCCCATGGACACCATCTGGACAAAAGGAGTGCATGTGTATGGCCACCTGGAAGTGGTCGCAAGAGCGACCAGCAGAGGCGCCCTCACGGCAGCCGGCGGCGGAATGCAGTGGTGCTACGCGGTGCGCTCCTGTCGGTGACACCATGCCTTCTCCCCGCCGGACGGCTGTTGGTCTGCAGCACACAGAGAAGAATGGAGGGCTTTCGATGGAGAATGGCAAGGAGGGATGTGCCCCCCCAACCGCCGATGTCGTAGACTTTGAGGTCGCTGTCCGTGGGGAAAACAGCATGCCCAAGATCCCCGACGCAACGGACGAGATCAAGGTCCTTTGCACAGCGAAGCGCAACTGGGAGGAGCGGCAGCTGCAGACCACGCATCTCCCGCACACGCCGACGCGCTAGGAGGCCGCGCGCCGCAGCCTGCAGCCTCACCGCCGCCGACACGTGGCCGGTAGTGATCCAAGTCGGAAGCGGTGACGGCGACGGCAGGAACTTGATCTGCTGCATGGGGACGCCCTGGGGAAGCGGTGATGGCGACGGCGGGAACTTGATCTGGTGGATCGGGACTCCCGCTGGCGCGGTCGATGCGGGGCCGGAGCTGACCGGCGGTGGCTGCTGCAGCTGCGGCGGAGCGCCGGGCGCGGTGGAGGCCGCCAGGAGCGGCGGCTGCCACTGCAGCCAGGGCGGGGCGGTGGTGGCGGTGGATGGCAGCTGCAGCGGCTGCTGCGGTGGAGCGCCGGGCGCGGCGGAGGCCGCCAAGAGCGGCGGCTGCCACTGCAGCCAGGGCGGGGCAGTTGATGGCAGCTGCAGCAGCTGCTGCAGCGGCCCGGCGAGCGCGGCGGAGGCCGCCTGGTGCGGCGGCTGCCACGGCAGCCACGGCGGCGCGGTGGCGGCGATGGGCGGCGCAGCCGAGTGCGGCCCGTAGGACCCGGCCAAGAACAGGCGGATCTCCTGGACCGCCTGGGTTAGCTCCCGCAGCGCCCCAGACACCTCCTCCGGAGTGAGGACGGCGGGGGCGGGCGCGACGGAGGATCCCGGCGCGGGCAGGAGCGGGGCGACGGTCGTGGTGGTCGCCGGAGGCGACGAGGTGACCGGCAGCGGAAGAGACGGGTTGGGCGGCAGTGAAGACATGATCGAACCGAAGCTAGCTGATACCAAATTGTTATGTGGCTGCTAGAAGGAGGGCATGAGAGGGCCGGCCGGGGGCCTTTTTGCCCACGGCCGGGTAAGAGGGAAGGGATTTCCTTCTTAATTCTTGCTTGATTAGATTGATACATCTCCTCCCCTTATATAGAGAGGTTTACTTGACCCCTAAGCAAGCGACCCTTATCTCTAATTAACCCTAAGACTAACGGGCTATATCGCCAGCCCAGGCCCATTAGGCCCATTACGTACTCTAACAGTGCATCATGTAGATTTTAAGGGTTTTCAGGCTAGCTTATATTTACCGATCTAAGAATGAGCAAGGCAACATGTGTGTAAGTCGGCTTGCTCCATTTGGCTTAAAATAAGTCTTTGGATAAGCAATCCCAAGCTGAAGGTCAATATGTGCCTGTTAGGTCAAAGAGAGGGAAATCTGTGGTCTGTTTTTGGCTTATATCTCGATAATTGCGAAAGAACAAATACCAAAGAAACTAAAGTATCGAATACAGTGAATATGTGGAAGTACAATGGGTAAGTTTTTTTTAGTACATGGGTACTAAGTACTGAGAGAAAAGAACTCGTACAAATCACTGGTGAGGAAAGCAAAATGTAGTTTACATATCCATAACACCACAACATATTTCTACGAGTAAGGATTGGAGGGTGGAGGCCATAAATTGTCCTTATTCCTTAAGCCTTAATGTCACGTCAGTGTTCTAATTTTGCGAGGGATATAGCTGAAACCAAGTGCTGAGCACTGTATTATACAAATATACATGCAATGCCTTCCTTCCAAATGAATTCTAGGAATATGGTGAATAAATTATATACCTCAGGATCATCAAAAGCTGCATTAACATCATCGAGATTGACTTCTTCATTTTCTAGTTCCCTGACAGGTTCATAATTTTTCTTAAACCATTCATCCTTTCTGATCTCTTCTATCCTGATTCGCTGTTCCAATTCAGAAACATAGTAAGTCAAGAATACACTAACAAAGATAGTAACTACACACATATGGAACGTCCTTGCATGTTAGGGATATCATAACTAATATTCACTGAATTATATTTGTTCTTTGTACATCTCATAGCAGCTACTTCAACATACAATAAATAATTTCTTTTGCAGAAGGAAACTAACGGGAGGTATGAATTAACAAAGTCAAGGTGACATGTGAACCCAGCCAGTTTGTTTTCAAACAGATCCTTAAACCGATCAACTGACCATGACCAGTGTCACACAGCCAGGATTATGTCATTCACCAAGTAAAATCCTAACCTTACAAAATGAACGACGGGTTATGTCAGTAAATGGTAGTACATTTAACTAAGGACCCGTCTGGATCAGAGCCAGGGGCTGCCCGACCAAAAAATTGGCATTGACCAGAACGATCGTTTCTGTTTGGATAAGCTCCAAAAATTTGGCTCGCCCAAGGCCCTTCAGCTCTCTACGTTGTATTCGTCGCCAAAATATTGGAGAGGCGCTGGCGACTGAATCCTGCGCCAGTTTTTTGGCTTGCCGATGGTTCACCTCTAGTATTGACTTTGGCTTATGAGATGAGTACTTGGTGGCTCAAAGAGGCACCTCTTGTATTGACTTTGCCTACTTGTGTGTTCCTCTTGTGATTTCCCCTTGTTTCCCTCTTGTTCTTCATCTTCATCCTTGAATCCGCCTCCAGATCATGAAGATTGGGCCACCCCTATGGTTTGCCCTGTATAACACTAGACCCAGGACTCCTAGTATGCGTCCAAGAGCTGTGACGACATCCTGTTTCAGGGAACGGTTGGTTCGAGCTCCTGGAAGCTGAACTATAAGTCACGTGCTGGACAGCCAAGCACCAGGCACGTCGAGGCCTGCAACACGCGCTACGTTGCGTGCTCTGTGATCAATTGGAGGAAATGATGGCTCATATCCTCACCGGATGCTCCTTCGCACACACGGTGTGGCACGAGGCGCTTGACTGCACTCGACGGTGTGCCATTCCAATGAGCTGGGCGGATTCGTGGACTGGTAGCATCAAACGTGTCATTCTGTCCAGACCTCCACGTGTAAGAGCACTTCTTCGGCCATCACGTTGGTGACATGGTGCATCTTGAAGCATCGCAACGCGATCATCTTTGATAGTGATCAACTCAGCTTGCCTTACCTCCTCGGCGCGATCAAATCAGAGCCCAGACAATGGGCGATGGCGGGCCCCGAAGGGTCTTGCGGCTTTGTTACCGGATGAGGTGGTGTCTAGCGGCTAGGGGCGCCGTGTTGTAAACCGGGTGTGCCCTTCTTTGGGCTTGTACAAATTCTTGATAACAATGCATCAAAACACAAAGCTTTTGCATTTTCTTGAAAAAAAAAAGATGAGATAAATATGAGATGTTGTCGATGACAGATTTCTTGGTATTCAGAGTGATCTTCTTTGGCATGTATGTTATAGTACTTTGTTGGTTTTTGGTTTTTTCCCTTTTGTTGGAAAGACCTTTGTTTGGTGACTTTGCAATAAAGGATGTAATAAGTAGGGTTGTATGCATCTGAACATGCAGAGGATGGGGGTAAAGCTTCCATTATCTAAAAAAATATGAGATGCTGTCAATTGCTAACAAAACTTTAAAGCAAAATATAAACCATTTAAGAAATCAATACAATGTTAGACTAAATAATTGTAGAACTTCACTTACTGTATCTGGGCTAGGATCCAGAATTCTACGTATCAGTGACTTAGCACCACTTGGAAACACAGCTGGGAATGAATATTCTGCGCTCTCAATCTGCATTAGGAAAACAGACTAATATACAGAAAATACACTTTCCATAAAAACGCCGTGTCTAAGAAAATAACTGTTCTCGCCACCAAGAACACATATGCCATTGACCAATTAGTGCACAAATCGTGTACTCCCTCCGTCCCAAAATAAGTGTCGCTGATTGGATACAAAGTTGTACCAAATCAACGACACTTATTTTGGGACGGAGGGAGTAATAAATATCTACATACAACTCTGCCACAGGCCCCCACGGGTGATAGAAAAAGCTCTGAATACAAATTCATAGAATCTCTACTAGACTACAGATGTTATATTTCCCTTGCAGCTAACAAATTAACAAAGTATAAGAATCGCTATGGTCGCTAGGTCATTATATTACCAAATTCTATGATGCTTGACTACTAACACATATAGTACTTACATCAACTAATCAATATATACACACCTAGTATGTTTGGTTATTTTGTGGTGGCTGGATCACATAACTTGCAAGACAAACCAAATGACATTACTCTTATATCTCAAATACTAGTGTAACTTTGCATATGATAACAATAAAGTTTCACATGGTTGACCACATGGATCTCAGAACGACCTATATTCAGATACCGCGAGGAGGGAGGTTGACTTCTAGTAAAGTGGTCATGAGCTTATAAGAAACAAACCTTCCCATAAAGGGTAGTCAAATCTACTTCATCGAAGGGAAGATAACCTGCCAACAGGACATATAGAATAACTCCACATGACCATGTATCAGCAAGTGCTCCATCATATCCTTTATGACTAAGAACCTGTTTCATAAGATAAATTAGAATTCTGCATGTGCAAAGGTAAGCTCCTCCTCGGCGAAACTTCCTACTAATCTTCCGGCCACTCTGATCACCCTAGTTGTTTATGCTTCCATCCCCCCCCCCCCCCCCCCCCCCCCCCCCCCCCGGCGGATAAATTTGGTGTACTAACCGAACAGAAACCTATGATAACCCAAAAGAGAAGAGAGAAAGTGTAAGTATATAAAGTAGAGTAAATTAAGGTTTAGGTACATGAATTGTCAACCTCCATGCAGTCCTATCAAGAGCCAAATCCCTGGGTACACCAAACCTTTAAGTCTCTTGTCACCGCCTCGTCGAAAGTCAACTTTGGTCCCCCCCCCCTCCCCCCTTCTAGTATTTTCGCTACTCTTTAGAAATACAGCTATTCACTGGTGCTTCTGCAAGCCTCCGTTGGATATGTCCAAACTACCTTAGTCGGTGTTGAACAAGCTTCTCTTCAATCGGTGCCACCCCTACCTTATTACATATTCCCTCATTCCTAATTCGGCCCTTTATTGTACGGCCGCACATCCACCTTAGCATGCGCATCTTAGTGGCACTCATTTGTTGGATGTGTGGTCTCTTAGTAGGCCAACACTCAGCTCCAAATAGCATCACAGGTCTGATCGTCGTCCTATAGAACTTACCTTTTAGCTTTTGTGTGACCTTGTCACAAAGGATGCCACATGCATGCCGCCACGATAGGTACTGGTTGCATGTTTCTAAAAGATTAGCAACCCAATCATTTGTGAGTCAACTTAAGTATAACTAGATAACTATGCAATGGTACAAGTTCAAACTTCAAAATTGGACAATGGAACACTAAATTAAAATATAACAATCATCTCATGTTGGTTGTTTTGGAGACAATTTCATTGACTGGTGGGGTAGTCGGCCATTGACCCCATTTCACCGTTGCTAAGGAAGGGCTTATCCTCATTGACAATGTTGACAGCATGGTGGGTTTGAGAGCAAAGAAATGAGCTAGCTGACAAAGTTCTCACCCACCCACTCCCCCCCCCCCTCCTCTCCCCCTCCTCTAGCGCCCCCACAGGCGGCAGGGGAGGAACCCTAGCCGTCGGCCGCCTCTCCACCTCCCCTCCCCTCTCCGCCAGAGGGCGTGCCCGAGCGAAGCCCGGCCAGCGCCGGCGGCGGCGGGGATTCTCACCCCCTTGTGCGGCTGGGGCTGGCGCGGGCCAGCGCGGTCGGATCAGGGCACTGCGGAGCGCGGGACGCGGCACGGCGGCAGCTCTGCGGGTGGTGCGGGGCTCTCCGGCGAGCGCGGTGGGCTGCGACGAGGTGGGCCGTGCCCGAGGTTTGGATGCGGCGCCTCGGTCGGATCTGGCCCTGTGGCAGCGCTGTCTGCGGGCGGCCACCTCTGTCGGGGTCTTCCTGCCTGGTGGAGGTGGGAGATGGTGGCGTGTAATGGTGGTCGGGGACGGCGGTTGCGTCTTTGGAGGCGGCTCGGCCAGATTTGGCTTCTCAGCGGCGCGGGCCTCAGGAGGCTTGGGCTGCGGGCGGACGCCTCGACCAGGGCCATCATGTCGGCTGGTTGGGCTGCCCGTGCAGTAGCGGCGGTTGCCCCCCCCCCCCACCTGATGCTTGGGGTGCTTGGAGCTGCGGTTGGAGGCGGGCCCGGAGGGTGGAGCACGGTGGCTCGACGCTCTTCGTCTTTGGGCGCTCCGGGGGGTTGGCAAGGGTGCCTCCAGGTCTTGCTGTTGCCAGGGGTGGCGATGGTGGCCTAGCCCCGGTTCAAGAAATGGCGAGGTGGCTGCGGCGTGCCCGACAGCCGCCGGTGGCTTCCCCCTGTCCTGTTCCGACCGGTTGGGTCCCATTCTTGCCCAAAGGGCGCGCCTTTCTGGCGGCAGCGTCGATGGTCCCTGTGGAAGGAGGTGGGGTGGTCTTGGATGCCAGGGCGGCGTCTCTGGTGGTGGAAGCCCGGTGCTCGTGGGCGGAGGCCGTGGCTCAGGTGTTGCCCGGTGGCCATGGTCGTGTGGGCGGCATGGTGGCCGGGGATGACGATCGGTGGTGGTGGTGCGGCTTCCGTACCTATGCCGAGGGCAGTGAGCGTGGGCCGGGGTGAAAACCCGCTGTCTTCGGGCAGGCCGGCGGCGGCGAGTTCGTCCCCTTCTTGAAGGCGTCACCACGGTCCTCATTGCCCGTCGTGTTGCTCCAGGGGAAACCCTGACCCTCGGTTCGAGCGGTGGCGGCACTCTGGTGTCGTAACCTTCCTGAAGGCGCCGCCTTGGAGCTCACGGTTCATCGTCTGCAGCTTCGTCTCCTCGCGGTGGCATGTTCACGGTGGAGGACCCTGGTAGCTCTTGTAGTGGCTGGGTGTGGTGTTGCTGCGCCTAGTGCCTATGTATCCAGCCTTGGGTGTTGTGCGTGAGTTGAGGTGGCGTGTGTTTGTATCAGATTGTGGTTGGCTGTTGCTTTATATATAAAGCGGGGCGAAAGCCTTTTTCGGTAAAGCAGAGAAACGCCGCCGTCTTCAATGGTGAGAGGCCCAACATCACTTCGCTGCTCGACACCATCCAAGCGGAGGCAGATTCATGGGCTAGAGAAGGGGCAGGCGGCCTCCAGGAGACCAGGACTAACTACTGGCGGAGCTTAGTGTGTGCTCCCCCTCCTTATATACCACATAGATGAAGTTGTTGTACCTCTGTCATTTTGGGTGTAATTCATTGATAATTACTCCCTTCATAAACTAATATAAGAGCGTTTAGATCACTACTTTAGTGATCTAAACACTCTTATATTAGTTTACAGAGGGAGTACTAGATACCCCAGAGTGAGTTCCATGAAAAGTTACATTTGAGACCACATATTTTATATTCCACATATTTTATATTTTTTACACGTAAACTGCATTTTTATACATAAAAACAGTATACTACATAAACTAAGGGCTTCGACGATATTTTTTCGTGAAACTTGTATTGAGGTATATTCAGAATGATAAAGAGGTATAATACATTTGTTTAAGAGGTATATTTGAATGTGGGAGTACATACTCCCAGGAGTACATATATTTCTAACTTTCAATGCATTCAGACTCAAAGCTTGAAAGAAAGACAGCAAATCCATGATAAAGGGACTTCACCAAGTACCTAGTAGGATTTGATATCCAAACCAACAAAATTTACTAACGTATTAAAATGTACTCCCTCCGTACCAAAATATAAGATGTTTTTGCAGTTCAAATTGAGCTGCAAAAATGCCTTATATTTCGGTAGAGGTAGTAGTAGTAAAGGTAAATCTTAAATCCACTGCTTTCTTGCAGTGGACAGGTTTAGTGATGTCTAACTAGAGAACTCAAACCATGTTAGTCAGATGAAGTACCTCTGGGGCAACATAGTTTGGGGTTCCACAGGTAGTGCGTAGAAGGGCAGCTCCCTGCATGTGACCAACTAAGCAAGTCAAGAATCGTACTAAAATGAGTAATGCATTATGCATCTACAGAACTTCAGAAAGGTATAACTTCAGAAAGGTATACACCTGTGCAGGCCATGCACTGAGTCCAAAGTCTGAAATTTTAAGATTTCCTTGGGAATCAAGGAGAAGATTTTCAGGCTGCATACAACATGCAGAATAAGTCCAACAGGCCCACAATTCTGAACTACAGAACACCTCATTTTTCACTTTCAATGACCACCTTTAGATCTCGATGGTAGACTCCTTTGCTGTGGCAAAAATCAACACCATCAATAAGCTGCTGAAAGTATTTACGTGCATCCGCTTCACTGAGTCTCCCATGACGAATCTGAAAATTGTTGTTTTATAGAGCTGTTAGGTTCCCATTCACATCAACAATCTTAGCAAATAGATGAAGTGAAGACACTAAGTGACCCGATTCAAATTTAAGTAACAGAAGTAACCATCATCACGAGCAGCATATAACCACATGCATTCTAGCAAATACCCAAAACGTGGACAACCTAGGGGGAAAATGTGTCGTCTTGCTAGTGTTTAATAATTCAAGGTATTTCACCCCTTTCTACACATACTTCTTACTTAAGCAAAATGCTCAGAAACAATAGAATGAAGTTTCAAAAATCATGTTTGTACATCCCAGAAGGACCGAGCCAGAGAAATCCAAGCAACACACCTAAGAGTTAGTTCAATTTTCATAGGTCGATTTGAAGTCAAGACTGACAAAGTGACAATGAGAAGTATCACTGAGAAGAGTGGGGTCTTACAATTTTGTCAAATAGTTCACCACCAGTGATGAACTCCAAGATTATAAATATCTTCTTTCGGCTCGCCAAAACCTGCACATAACAGAATAGCACGTAATGACCCTGCTGGTACTCAAAGAAATACAACGGAAAAAAAGATCAACAATTCAAACAGCTATCAGAAAGAAGCAGATATCGTACCTCATGTAATCTGACCACATTGGGATGCCTCACAAGCTTCATTATGGATATCTCTCTCTTGATCTGCATACAATAATCATGTGAGATTAAATCTCACCCTCATAAAATAAATGGTGCTCATTCAATTAACTTATGCAGCTAATACTGTTTTCCTCCTCATAATCACAAACTTAGGACCATTACAATAAAAAGGTGGGGAGAAATGTTTCCATGCACTCGTGGACACCAAAATATGAAAATAGATGAGCAAACCAAAAATGCGTCGAAGTTTACCGGGAAAAGCGTTAAATGAAATGCCTCAAACCCTTGACAAAATCGGGAAGGAACTCCTCAGCCAGAGAATATAAGGACCGGCTATGGTCAGATTGAACATCTCCTCCGTCCACCGCTTTCTAGCACCAAGGCAAACACCAACCAATCGAGGAAACTACTGATTGCGGATTAAAAGTCAAAATAGATGTGCCCACGAGTCACTCCAAGAGCATTTGGAAGGAACGACAGAGGCAGAGAGCACCAAATTGTTGGCCAACAAACCCAATCCAGACAAAACAGAACTCCCATGCCCAATTTTTCGTGAATTCCATTCCCTCCAACCAAACTGGTGACTTTGTATCTCATAACCCCTAAATTCCCATTCCCTAGCGTGTTTGGTAACTTTCGGGTCGGGACTGGGAATGGGAAGGGGGGGGGGGGGGGGGGGGGGGAGTTGTGATGAGATTAGACATGGGAAGTTTTATTTTATTCCTACTCCCTTGTTTGTTATTGGATGAGTATTACACGTGGGAATTTAAGAGAGGTGTTTATTCCCTTGTTTGGTTAGGGGGAATTCATGGGGACTTAGCCGAGAGATGGCAATACAAGTTATGATGAAGGGACGGAATGTTCTGTGTAAATCAATTCTCACCCCCTCCCCTGTTAATAAAATCGAGGGAGTTGAACTCTAAACTTCAACGCCCAATCCCTCCTAAACTCCTATTCCCTCCAATCAAACGGGTGCCTTTATCTTACAACGTGTTTGGCAATATTTGGGAAGGGGAATGGGAGTTTAGAGTAGGGAGTTGTACTGAGACTAGACATGGGATGAGTCATTTTATTCCCAATCCTCTGTTTGGCACATGATAGGAATTATGTACGAGAATTTGAGGAGAAACTGTATTCTCTTTTTTGGTTGAATTGACGAGGGACCAGGCAAGGGAAGTTAATGTAAGTTATGATGAATGGTTAAGATTGACTTACTGAAACAATTCCCTTCCAACTTACCGTAATAGGCTTTCGCCCCGCTTTATATATATAAACAGTTTTGCTAAAGCAACCGCCGCAAGACAAACAAGGTTCATCGAGGATACAAACTCACGCCTCCCCTGTTAATAAAACGGTGGGAGTTGGAGTCTCAAGTCTCATGACTATTCCCTTATGAATTCCCAATCCTCCCAACCAAACAAAGGATTTGAAGTCTCCTACCCCTTCAATTGTCATTCCCTAGCTCTAATTACCCCCGCCTGTTTGGTAAACACTTAGGCAGGGGAATGGGAGTTTGCACAAGGGTGTTTATGAAGGGATTAGTCATGGGAAGTAGATTTTTACTCCCATTCCCTTGTTTGGTATATGATGGGAATTAGCGTGGGATAAAACTCTGCTCACGAATTAACAGGGTACCCCCGGAAAGAAATAAGTGGGAATTGGCTTCCTCAACTCCCATTCCCCTTCCTACTTAAACTCCCCTTCCCTCTAATCAAACAGTGGACTTTTAATCTCCTCACCCCTCAACTCCCATTCCCCATCTCGAATCCCCCGAACCAAACACGCTGCCAAGAACGGAAAATTAGATCTTTTGCCCCAAGAACCCCTAAATTCCGATTCCCACTTTCTAATTACCTCCAACCAAGAGATGGAATCTAACCGAAGCAGAAAACTGAAACCCTCCTCACCTGATCCACCATCTTGTGCTTGAGGATGGAGGAGCGATCGAGCACCTTCATGGCGACGCTCTCCCCTGTCTCCGTGTTCTGCGCGAACTTGACCTTGGCGAACGTCCCCTCCCCGATGGTCCGCCCCACCTCGTACTTGCCCACCCGCCGCAGCGCCCCTCCCCCTCCTCCCCCAATCATCTCTCCCTCTCCCCTCACCCTCTCAGGTTGGTCTCGGTATTGGCCGGTGGGTGACTCGCGAGGAGTTCAAAAAGGTAGTTGCAGCTTTGGAGTCGTACTGCGGCTGCGGGGGCTCTCAAGTGCTCAGCTCGACAGCGCCATTCAATGAATTATTTAATGAGATTTGGCACCGCAGCAAGCGACCGTGTGTGCCGCCCGGTTTAAATGGGACGGGTAGGTACGTGTATGTAGGGGTGCAATTGCGGGTGAAAAAAAAAACTCACAACGCGCTGCCCCTTGAGCGCTCCCGCTCCTACTCCGTCGAGCCTCTCCGCAGTTCTCCAGTCTCGCCAAGGCGTCCACCCCACCCGCCTTCGGTTGCTCCGACCTCGGCAGTCACCTTGCTCGCCGCCGACCACCCTCCCCCTTCCCCGTCTTACGCTTCTCGACGGAGGGCATGGCAGGCAGTCCATGCTCTGTTTCCTCCTCCTTCCTTCGATCCGGAGAGAGGCCGGTGGTCTCCGGGCTAGGGATCTCTTCGAGCTCCGAGGCATCTGAGGCACAGGGGCAAAGGCAGGCGTCGTCCGGCGCGGACCTTCGGGCTGTTGAGACACCTTGGGAACAGCCCCGGCCTTCCAGGAAGGAGCTTTGGAGGCGCCGGCTCCGATGGCGCCGGGCAGACCTCGCGGGACCAAGCTCCGCCGCGAGTGTTAGACTAAGTATATATTAGATATACGTGTTGTAACATAACTGTATTTGTACGGTTCCCTCTTATAAATATATGACAGCCGTACCCACCAAGGGTATCGAGCATTGTTCCAAACCCTAGTTTGCTTAACATGGTATCAGACGACGCGTTCGATCCGCGCCGTGCTTCCGCTTCCTCTGCCGCCGCCGCGTCGGCCTTCGCCGCCGTGCCGCCTCCGTCAACCCTGGCGACGGAATCGCCGTTCATGGCGTCCGCTCCACTCGCCTGGGCCCGTCCGGCCACATCGGGATCGCACCCGCCAGCACCCCGATCGCCGCTCGCCCGTGATGCGTCGCTTCCTCGTGATGCAGCCCTGGCGCCGAACTCCTATCATCCAGCACAGCCACCCCGCGATGGGTCTTTGGCGGTCAACCATCCAGTCCAGCCCCGTGATGGATCTCTGGAGGTAAACTACGGTGCCTCTGTGCAGCTTCCGTACGGCGCGACTCCATCGCATGTTGCGCCGCCGGCTTCAGGCCCTCGTGGTGCCCCCGTCTAGGTGCCCTACGGCGGGCCGTATCCAGTGCCGTACGTCGCTCCGTCATCGCCGTACGTCGCGCCGGCGCCGTATGCTTCGTCCTCTGCGGTGCCCTATGAGTCGCCGTATGGCGTGCCGTACGTCGCGCCACTGCAGCCCTACGGCGTACCTCCTACGGCGCCCTACAGTCATCACCAACACTACCGTCTGCCTCCGTCGGCCGATGCGCTGATTCCGTACAGTGCTTCCCCGACGTACGACTCGCAGCTCTCTGCACCGGTGGCTGAGCCAGGACCTTTCCACTTTGCTCACCTGGTGACGGTGAAGCTCTCTGCTGACAACTACCTCCTGTGGCGCGCTCAGGTGTTGCCGCTGATGCGTAGTCACTACCTTGAGGGGTATGTCGATGGTACGCTGCCGTGTCCCCCGGCCATGGTTCCGGTGCCCTCGGCCGCTGGTGGCTCCGTCATGGTGTCCAACCCTGCTCATCGTCGGTGGATCGCTCAGGATCAAGCTATTCTGGGTGCCATTCAGTCCTCGCTCACACCCTCCATGGCCGGCATGGTGGTCTTTGCCGCGACGTCGAGGGATGCATGGGCCACGCTCGACTCCAGCTTTTCCTCCCAGTCGCTGGCCCGTTCCTCTGCCATTCGTAACCAGCTGGGTGAGGTCAAGAAAAATGACCTCTCCGTCACGGCCTTCTTCAACAAGGTCAAAAGTTTGGCTGATACACTGTCGTCTATTGGGAAGCCTCTTCGTGATGAGGAGTTTACTTCGTTCATTCTCAATGGGCTTGATGAGGACTATGATTCTCTCGTTGAAAACATTAATGGACGTGACACACCGATGCCGCCTCGCGATCTCTATGCACGCCTTCTCAACACCGAACAGAGGCTCGCTGCTCGCCGCTCCGTTGGCGTCTACACGGAGGGCCCTTCTGCGAACGCTGCTCTCCGCGGGGGCGCCCGCGGTGCCAAGCAGAAGGCGCCGCCGACCTCAGGCAACCAGCCCCGTCCGTCCGCTCCACCTCCGACGGCTGGCCGCAAGCGGCTCCACTGCGAGGCATGTGGTGGTGGGGTTGAGTGTCAACTCTGCGGCATCGAGGGGCACTTGGCGTCTCGCTGCCATCGTCGCTTTAAACGAGATTTTCTTGGCATTGGGAACAATGGGAAGGGCAATGAGAAGCAAGCTGCTCTCGCTACACCGGATCCCGGGTTCACTCCTTCATACTCGGTGGATCCTGCCTGGTACATGGATACGGGCGCTACGGACCATTTGACGAGTCAGCTTGACAAGCTGGCCACTCGCCAGCCCTACACCGGTCACGATCAGGTCCGCACGGCCAATGGATCAGGTATGCCCATCTCACATGTTGGTCAGGCATCTCTTCTTTCACGTACCACTAAAACCTTGCATCTGCTTGATGTCCTTCGTGTTCCCTCAGTCACACGTAGTTTACTCTCGGTTCCTAAATTAACTCGTGACAACAATGTGTTTGTTGAGTTTCACCCTTTCCATTTTTTTGTTAAGGACCGGGACACGAGGGACGTTCTTCTTAGTGGTCGAGCTCGCGACGGCTTATACGCACTTGATGTGCCACGAGTCTCTCAAGTTTTCAGTGGTGTTCGGGTGTCGTCGTCACAGTGGCACTCTCGCCTTGGCCACCCCGCTACTCCCATTGTGCGCCATGTGCTTCATCGCCATCATCTTCCTGTTGAGTCGAGTAATAAGGAGTTTCTAGTGTGTGATGCTTGTCAACAAGGCAAGAGTCATCAGTTGCCTTTTTCTGTATCAAGTCGTGTTGTCACGGCTCCTCTTGAACTTGTGTTTTCAGACGTGTGGGGCTATGCCCAAACTTCTGTTAGTGGTCACAACTATTATGTCAGTTTCATCGATGCTTTCAGTCGCTTTACTTGGATTTATCTTATTAAGCGCAAATCTGATGTGTTTCATGTCTTTATGCAATTTCAAGCACATGTTGAACGATTGCTTAAGCACAAAATTATCCATGTTCAGTCAGACTGGGGGGGGGTGAGTATCGTAACCTTAACACCTTCTTTCAGAAGCTTGGCATCTCACACCATGTGTCTTGTCCTCATACACATCAGCAGAACGGTGCAGCTGAGCGCAAACACCGTCACATAGTTGAAACTGGCCTGACACTTCTTGCACATGCCTCTGTCCCGTTTCGGTTCTGGAGCGATGCTTTTGTTACTGCCTGTTTTTTGATAAACAGGATTCCCACACGACGCCTTCACATGAAGTCTCCACTCGAAGTGTTGCTTAATGAAACTCCGGATTACTCCCTCCTCAAAGTGTTCGGCTGTGCGTGTTGGCCGCATCTTCGTCCGTACAATAAGCATAAACTTGAGTATCGATCTAAACAATGTGTGTTTCTTGGGTACAGTCCTCTCCACAAAGGTTACAAGTGTCTTCACATCCCGTCAAATCGTGTTTACATTTCTCGTGATGTTGTGTTCGATGAGACTGTCTTCCCGTTTTCCACGCTCACATCACCCACCGATACTCCCGTCACTGAGTTGCACTCTTTTCCAGTCTTGCCTGATCAATTTGTCGATGCTGCATATTCTCCTCTGTTGTTGCCTAACCATGGTGCGGGAACTGGACGAGGCGCTCGACTTGAGCTTCTGGATGATGATATGGCCACAACTGCGCCAGTTGCTGCTACGCCGGATGAGGCGCTCGACGAGGCTGCCCCCGCCACTACCCCGCTTGACCCCGACGTCGATCACGCATGCATGCCCCATGCACGAGGATCCGACGGGGTGACCAAGTCGCCGGGGCCAGCGGCCTCGCTGTCGCCTGGGCCGGCTGAACCTGCGGAGCTGTCGGCCGGGCCGGCTGGACCCGCGGCGCTCTCCCCTGAGCCGGAGGCCTCGCAGGTCACCAAGTCTTCGTCGCCTGGTCCGTCGACGCTGATCACGCCCGGTCTGTCTTCGCCGACCCTGACCGTGCCACCGGATGCGCCTGTTGACTCGCGCGCCGGTGCGTCCTCCTCACCGCTGATGGATAGTGGCTCCTTTGGTATGGCAGCTCCAACGCCACCTCCGCCTGTCGTCCTGCGTCCCCATACTCGCAGCAAAAGTGGCATCTTCCAACCGAAGAAGCGCACTAACGGCACTGTCGCGTGGCTTGCGGCCTGTGTGGCACATGCTGAGGCTGACCCTACGACTGAACCACGACATTTTCGAGCGGCGCTTGGCATCCCGCATTGGCGTGCTGCGATGGAGCAGGAGATTCATGCCCTTCAAAGAAACAACACTTGGCGTCTTGTTCCACCTCCATCTGGTGTTAATATCATTGACTCTAAATGGGTATTCAAGGTGAAGAAACATGCTGATGGCTCCATTGAGAGGTACAAGGCACGCCTGGTTGCCAAGGGATTCAAACAACGGTATGGCATTGATTATGAAGACACATTCAGTCCTGTTATTAAACCAACTACTATTCGTGTTCTTCTCTCTTTGGCTGTTACTCGCGGATGGTCGCTTCGACAGCTTGATGTTCAGAATGCCTTTCTCCATGGAGTTCTGGAAGAAGAGGTTTATATGCGTCAGCCGCCAGGTTTTGTTGACCCTGCTCAGCCACATCATTTATGTCGCCTTGTCAAAGCTCTCTACGGTTTGAAGCAGGCCCCGCGTGCGTGGCATGCCCGTCTTGGCGCTGCTCTTCGTGCGCATGGGTTTGTTCCTTCTACAGCAGACACGTCTCTGTTTATTCTACAGCGACCTGAGGTGACTATGTACATTCTGGTATATGTTGATGACATCATCCTTGTCAGTTCGTCTGCTTCTGCTACAGATCGGCTTGTGTCCTCTCTTGGTGCTGAGTTTGCTGTTAAGGATCTTGGGAGACTGCATTATTTTCTGGGCCTAGAGGTTCTTCATTCTGATGGTGGCTTGACTCTTACTCAGAAGAAGTACTCTCAGGATCTCCTGCGTCGTGCCGGTATGTTGCAGTGCAAGTCTGCTACGACTCCCATGTCTGCTACAGACAAACTGACAGCTCTTGCTGGTGACTTGCTTGCTCCTGAGGATGCCACAGAGTACCGCAACATTGTGGGTGGACTGCAGTACTTACTCATTACTCGACCAAACATATCATTTGCAGTCAACCGTGTGTGCCAGTATCTTCATACACCACGTGCTCCTCACTGGTCAGCTGTTAAGCGCATCTTGCGCTATGTTCGTCACACTGGTTCATATGGTCTCCATCTTCAGCCTGCGCGTTCTGGACTGATCTCAGCATTTTCTGATGCCGACTGGGCTGGTTGTCCTGATGATCGGCGATCCACGGGGGGACATGTTGTGTTCTTTGGGCCTAACTTGATCGCCTGGCAAGCTCGCAAGCAAGCTACGGTGTCTCGGAGTAGTACCGAAGCTGAGTACAAAGCTGTTGCTAATGCCACAGCTGAGATCATGTGGGTGCAGTCATTGCTTCGAGAGTTGAAGGTCTCCCCAACTCAGCCACCTGTTCTTTGGTGTGATAACATCGGTGCAACATACCTTTCATCCAATCCAGTATTTCATGCCCGAACGAAGCACATCGAAGTTGACTATCATTTTGTGAGGGAACGTGTTGCTCAGAAGCTCCTTCAGATTAAGTTTGTTTCTTCGAAGGATCAGCTTGCTGATATTTTCACTAAACCCTTGCCCTTGCCTTCTTTTGAAGGATGTCGTCGCAATCTTAACCTTCTCAGTGTTTCAGGACATAGTTAAGATTGAGGGAGGGTGTTAGACTAAGTATATATTAGATATACGTGTTGTAACATAACTGTATTTGTACGGTTCCCTCTTATAAATATATGACAGCCGTACCCACCAAGGGTATCGAGCATTGTTCCAAACCCTAGTTTGCTTAACAGCGAGAGAGGCAGGAGGTTTCGCCGGAGATGGCTGGCCTCCGTTTCAAGGGCTTCGAAGAAGGACACTTCAAGAAGGACTGCACCAACAGGGTCGTCTGCTACTGCTGCGGGCGGCCCGGCCACGAGTCCAAGGAGTGCAAGCGCCCGCGGAGCCCCTTGTCGGACGAAGACCTAATGTAGCAATATGTTGCCAAGGTCGCTCGCCGCGACCAGGTGCCGCTTATTTGCAGCCGGGCGGGGGCCACACCCGTCCCGCCCCCACCATCGCTGCCGGCAGCTGCTGTACCCGCAGTCTGGCCGAGTCTCATTGCCCCGCGCATGGAGAGCCTTCCGTTCGAGGAGGCGAGCCCGCCGGACCTCTACATCATCCGGCGTTCGTCCATCATGGGTGACCTGGAGCGTCGTCTGCAACATGCCATGGTCGCGTATGTGGGAGGTGCGCGTGACATTGCGCCGGAGTTCGTCGTGGAGGCTTTAGGCATGGTGGTGGGAGTTCAGCCAGAGTGGATTTTAGTTCAAAACTATCGTCCAGAAGACTTCCTTGTGGTGTTCGCGCTCCCTGAGGACAGGAACGGGGTGGCAGGCCAGCCTTCGTTGGACTACAAGGGCGTCCGCGTCTTCTTTCGACAATGGAATCGTTAAGCGTAGGATGTGCACACTAGACTCAGTTATAGAGTGTCGCTTGTTCTTAAAGGGATGCCCGTGCTGCATGGGACAGAGAAGTGGCATAGGATCTTTTGGGCTCGGCGTGTCTGGTGGACATGGTGGCGCCGGAGACTAATTCGCGGAGGGACTTTTTTGTGTTCAAGCTCTCTGCCTGGACAACGGACCCTGAGGCCATTCCATCGCTTGCTAGGTGGCCATCCCGGAGCCAAGCCTGGTCCCGCCGCTGGCCGAGCCTACCCTACTACAATACAAAGTGCTCATCCATCCGGATTCAGTGACCGAGTTTGGCGACAGAGACGAGCTGTGGTTTCTTGGTTCTTCCTCCTCCGGCAGTGGGCAGAGTGGGATCCCAAACTCGGATCGGGATTTCAGTGGCAATGACGGCGGTGGCGGCGGCGGCACGCCGAGCTGGAGGCACTGGCAGTTCGGGGTGAGTGACACCCATGGCGAAGGCATGGGCATGGAGGGTCGCACTCATGGAGTTGCCTCGCCGCTGGCGAGCTCGCCGTCCATGGTGGCAGGATGGCGCTTGCCGCCGGTGGGTGAGAGGGCACTCGTGTCTACTGATGGGCCTTCCCTGCCTGTGCAGAATCAACTAACGACCAGGGTATCAGCTTTTGACCATTTAACCGGGCAAGTGGGGCCGCTGGAAGGATACGAGAGGAGGCAAAATTCAAATCCCGACCCTAATGATGGAGATGGGGTCACACGCCAACCAATCGCTAGGGAGCTTGGCAGTTCGTTGGTTGGTGCCCCATAGCCTGAAGGGAGCCAGGGTGCGGCCAGCCAACCACAGCTGGCAAAGACAGAGACGATGGGGTTGGGTAGACCGGAGCAGTTGGTACAGGGGGCAGTCTCGGTCGCAAGGGGCCCGCACGAGTCATGATAGCCGACTAGAGAGCTGGTGGTGCGTGATCCCACTGTTCTGCCCACCAATGAGGATGATGCTACACGGGCACACCAGATTGCAGTTACCACGGTGGCCTCAGAGCAAGTATAATAGAGCTGAGTCAGCGGGCTATAAGGAATAAACTAGTATATTTCTGCTTAGTTGGAGGAAAGAGAAGACGAGAGAGAAGGTAAGCGGGCTCTTCGTGAAGAGCCAGCTCTAGCACGTGCTCCTAGGCACTTTGTGAGTGTTGAACATGTGTACATGTACGTAGGTCTGGGTTCTGTATGCAGTACCTGTAGTATCTGTCTCCCTCTGTATGTACGTGTATCTTAGGAGACAAGATACCGGTCGCACCCCTTGTACCTATATATATATGTGCCTAGTGCACGATCAATCAATTATCGATGCACCAAATCATTCTCTACATGGTATCTATCGCAAGTCGATCTTCCAGCTTCCGCTAACCCTAGCCATCGCCTCGGGCCGCCACCGCCCCAAGCCGCCGCCACCACCCCTCCTCCCCGCGCGCGCCACCTCCCCACCGTGCGCCTCCACGCCGCGCCGCCCCTTCCCGCCGCGCCGCCTACCTCCCGCCGCCGCGCCGCCTCTCCTTAGCCGCGCCGCCGCCTCCCTCCCCACGATCTCATCGCCATGTCTTCCAACGCCTCCACCTACTCCAACCCCTTCGCCGTCGACCCTGCCGAGATCCGCGACATCAACGTCCATGCACGCGTCCCCGTGACCCTCGACGCCTCCAACTCCACGTACTTCGCGTGGAAGACGTACTTCACGCTGCTCTTCCGCGAGAACCATCTCGTGGATCACGTGGATGGCACCGTGGACTCCCGCGCCATGGTGACGACGCCGAGTGGACCGCGATCGACGCCACGATCATCCGGTGGTTCTTCACCACCATCTCCAAGGACTTGTTCCACACGGTCGTGAGCGCCGGCGACGACGCCCGCGCCCTGTGGGTCAAGCTGAACGGCCTCTTCACCGACAACAAGCTTCAGCGCCGCGTTTTTTTGCAGCAGGAATTTTTTGACTGTCACCAGGATGAACAGTCCATTGATGACTACTGCCGCCGCCTGAAGACGTTGGCGGACGAGCTCCGTGACATTGGAGCCAAGGTGGACGACGACCTCCTCCTCAGCACGCTCACCGCCGGCCTCAACGAGGACTTCGGCAACGCCGCCTCTAACCTCACCTTGATGCCGGAGCCCTCCTTCCCCAAGTTTGTGGCGTACTTGAGGTTGGAGGAGCGCCGGATGAAGGGGGTCAAGAAGCGTGTGCAGCACCACGCCCTCGCCGCCGGCACCTCCCGCGGCGCCCCTCCACCGACCGCCCCACCCGCGCCGCGCCAGCAGCCGCCGCCACCAGCGCCTCCGGGGTACTTCCCCCTCCCGCCCGCGCCTCCCGCCCCTCCCGCTGCCCCCCAGCAGCCAGGTGGCGGGCGCCGCGGCAACCGCCGCGGGGGCGGCCGCAAGCAGCAACAGGCGCCGGGGGGGCCGTCAGCAGCAGTAGGTGACTCCCCCATGGACGTACGGCACCAACCCGTGGACCAGCGTCGTCCACGCCTACTCCATGCCGGTCCCTCGGGCTCCGGCTCCGGGCATCCTTGGGCCCCGCCTGGCGGGTCACCAGGCCCTCTTCGCCGCGCAGAACGCCGCTCCCTACAGCGGCTATGGTACCGCGCCCCCGCCGCCGCCCGCCTACGGGTCCGCGCGGGCCTATGGGACCGCGCCCTCCTACGGCGCCGCCGCCGCTCCGGCCTTTGGGGCTGCTCCCGCGCCGGCCTACGGAGGGTTCTACCCTCCTCAGGCGCCGCCGCCGTGGGACCCGGCCTTGCTCGCTGCACTGCACTCCGCCCCGTCACCGAGCTCCTATGGTGGCGGTGGTGACTGGTACATGGACTCGGGCGCCACTACTCACATGACTGCTCATCCTGGTAACCTCACATCTGCCACTCCCGTTCATACTCCCACCCGTATCACCGTTGGTAACGGTTCCTCCCTACCCATTACTCACGTCGGTCATATGTCTTTTCCTTCTACTTCCACTCCTGTGCATATGTCTAATGTTCTTGTGTCTCCTGACTTAGTCACTAATCTTGTTTCCGTTCGTCGCCTTGCTCGTGAGAATCCTATAACTGTTGAATTTGACGATATCGGTTTTTCTGTGAAGGACGCCCGTACACGGATGGTGCTCCACCGATGTGATAGCCCGGACGAGCTTTATCCAGTGCATCCCTCCGGCGCCACCACCACCCGTCGCCCCGCCGCCTTCGCCGCCAGTGTCGATCTTTGGCATGCCCGTCTCGGTCATCCCAACTCCACCGTTATGCGTCAGATTCTTCAAAGTTTTTCTTTCTCATGTAATAAAGTCGACGATCACTCTTGTGAGGCTTGCCGTCTTGGCAAGCACGTTCGTCTTCCCTTTAGCGAGTCTACAAACATTTCCACCTTTCCGTTTCAGTTATTGCATAGTGATGTTTGGACGTCCCCGGTTGCTAGCAACACGGGCTATTTATACTATCTGGTGATATTGGATGATTTTACTCATTATGTGTGGACCTTCCCTCTCCGTCGCAAGTCCGACGCTCTTGCCACACTCACCGCTTTTTATTCATATGTCACCACACAGTTCGGTCGTCCTATTCTCGCCTTGCAAACTGACAACGGCAAGGAGTTTGACAACGTCGCCGTCTGCAATTTACTTGCGTCCCACGGCACCATCTTTCGCCTCACCTGCCCCTACACATCTCAGCAGAATGGTCACGCCGAGCGCGTCCTTCGCACGCTTAATGACTGTGTCCGCACGTTGCTCTTCCACTCCTACGTGCCTACTCGGTTCTGGCCGGACGCGCTCGCGACCGCCAGCCTCCTCATTAACATTCGCCCTTGTCGTTCCCGCTGGAACTACACCCCTCACCAGCTCCTCTTCGGTGCGGTTCCATCTTATGATGGTCTTCGCATTTTTGGGTGTCTCTGTTATCCTAGCACCGCATCCACTGCTCCTCACAAACTCGCGCCCCGGTCCCTTCCTTGCATCTTCCTTGGCTATCCTCCCAACACCAAAGGTTACCGGTGCTATGATCCAGTCTTCCACCGCGTTTTCACTTCGCGGCATGTGTACTTTGATGAGCTCGTGTTCCCGTTTCAGCAGGTACCGTCACCTTTGGAGTCTCCTGTGGCGCGGTTCGTCCCTGCCTCCACCTCTGGCGGACCGCCCAGCCGCGCCCCGGGTCCGGCTCTGCCCGCGCTCCCCGCGCCAGCGGCCCCTGGCGCTGCGGCCCCTGCCGCGGCCCCCGACGCAGCGGCCCCCATCGCCGTGGCCCCCTCGGCCGGCCCCGCCGCGGCCCCCGCCGCGGCTCCCTTGGCGGCTCCCGTCGCCACGGCCGCACCCCTCACCGGTGTGGTCACTCGGGCTCGGACTGGGACCCTGCGTCCCAGCACGCGCTACTCGTCGGACGAGTACGCATGCGCGGCTTCTACCTCGACGCCGTCACCGCTCCCCACCTCCGCTCGCGCAGCCCTTCGGGATCCGAACTGGCTAGCTGCGATGCGTGAGGAGTTTGACGCCCTGCAGCGCAACCGTACGTGGCAGCTTGTCCCGCGGCCACCCCGTGCCAATGTCATCACTGGCAAGTGGGTCTTCCGCCACAAGACTCGCCCCAACGGTTCTCTCGAGCGCTACAAGGCGCGTTGGGTGGTGCGCGGCTTTCGCCAGCGCGCCGGCGTGGACTTCACCGACACCTTCGCCCCGGTTGTTAAACCGGGCACGATTCGCGCTGTTCTCCAGCTTGCTGTTTCTCGCGCTTGGCCTGTCCACCAGCTCGATGTGTCTAATGCTTTCTTGCATGGCCATCTCGACGAGCAGGTGTTCTGTCAGCAGCCGACTGGTTTCGTCGACACCGACTATCCGGACCACGTGTGCTTGCTCTCCCGTTCTCTCTACGGGTTGAAGCAGGCACCTCGGGCCTGGTACCAGCGGATCGCGGCCTTCCTCCAGCAACAGGGGTTCCGGTCCACACGGTCCGATGCCTCCCTGTTTGTCTACCACCAGGGCCACGCCACCGCGTACCTCCTCCTGTACGTCGACGACATCATCCTGACTGCGTCCTCGCCAGCGCTTCTTCAGCAGATCACAGCTCGCCTCGGCACCGAGTTCGCCCTCAAGGACTTGGGGGCTCTCCACTACTTCCTCGGCATCGAGGTAGTGCGCCGGGCTACTGGCTTCTTTCCTGCACCAGCAGAAGTACGCCTACGAGCTTCTGGAGCGAGCGGGCATGCTTAATTGCAAGCCTGCTTCCACGCCTGTCGATACGAAGGCTAAGGTGTCCGCCGTCGAGGGCTCTCCGGCGTCCGACGCTCCCTTCTACCGCTCCATCGTCGGTGCGCTTCAGTACCTCACACTGACGCGTCCGGACATTCAGTATGCTGTCCAGCAGGTGTGCCTTCACATGCATGCTCCTCGTGACACCCATTGGGCTCTCGTGAAACGTATACTTCGGTACATACGTGGCACCACAGCCATGGGTCTCACCCTGACGGCCTCGCCAGACACCAGCCTTGTCGCCTACTCCGACGCCGACTGGGCTGGGTGTCCCGACACTCGACGCTCCACTTCCGGCTACTGCGTCTACCTCGGGCCCTCTCTGATTTCGTGGTCGTCTAAACGACAACCCACGGTCTCACGATCGAGCGCCGAGGCCGAGTATCGGGCCGTGGCCAACGCCGTCGCGGAGTGTTCCTGGCTACGACAGCTCCTCCAGGAGTTGCTATGTGAGGTCACCAAGGCGACGCTCGTCTACTGTGATAACGTCTCCGCGGTGTACCTCGCTGCCAACCCTGTCCATCACCGACGGATGAAGCACATCGAGCTCGACATCCACTTCGTCCGGGAGCAGGTCGCACTTGGTCGTGTTCGTGTTCTACATGTGCCCACCGATCAGCAGTTCGCCGATGTGATGACGAAGGGACTACCCACCTTGACTTTCGAGGGCTTTCGGTCCAGTCTTTGCGTCACCGGCGACGCTTCGACTGCAGGGGGTGTTGAACATGTGTACATGTACGTAGGTCTGGGTTCTGTATGCAGTACCTGTAGTATCTGTCTCCCTCTGTATGTACGTGTATCTTAGGAGACAAGATACCGGTCGCACCCCTTGTACCTATATATATGTGTGCCTAGTGCACGATCAATCAATTATCGATGCACCAAATCATTCTCTACAGTGAGAATGAAAGGTGGGCCACATAATAAAAAAGTGTACACTCTTTTGATGTACTATTATACATGTTGGCTATAAGATGGGCTGTAGATGATCTCAGATGGGTACGTGGTGGAGCATGCTGGCTATACTATTAACCATGCTCTCAGATGGGTACGTGGTGGAGCATGCTGCTACTAGCCAGAATTCCGCACAGGATCCGTCGAGTCTTGGTGGTGCCAACGCGTAGATGATCCAGGGGGAGTCTGTGGCCCTAGACGTGTTTGTCTCGGAGGAAGCTCGTCCGACCATAGAAGATCCTGCGAGCATGGATACCCGCAATGACTATTTTGTGGTCTCACTGTTGCACAATGAGAGTGTTGTAGGGTGAAACCCTAGAAGGAATCTTTTCACACTTGGATTGGGGAAAAGTGATGAACACACAAGAACACAAGGGGGAAATCACTCAAACAAACCCAAATCACACATCCACTAGAGTAGCATACATGAGATCCACAAGCATACAAGAACAATTCAAGGAAAATAGCACTAGGGTAAAGTTCTTCCCACTCCAAAGAAGGTGAGGTCATGGTGATGATCTTCTCTAAGAGGAGGCCTTGAATCCATAAGAGGATCTTCTCCAAGAGGAGGCCTTGATCTCCCAGAGGAGGCCTAGATCTCCAAGAGGAGGAAGATGAGCAAAGCTCTCTCTTTGTCTATCTAATACTTTGCTAAACCTAGAAATGAGCTAGATGAGGAGTACTTATAGCCTAGGGACGGATGGGGGGAACGGGGGTACAAGGGTTATTATGCCCATAGTGCACGCAGGCACGGTCGGAGGTGTCCGGGCACCCGGGGTAAAGGGGACCGGGCACCCGGGGGTCGCTGGGATATGAGGAGGCCGGGCACTCGGGGGTGAAGTCCGGGCACCCGGGGTAGCGCCAGGTGAGGGGCCGGGCACCCGAGGGGTAGGGGTGCTGGCACCCGGGGTGGTCAGGGGCCACGCCCGGTTGGTGCCGGGGATTCGAGCACCCGGGGCATAGGAGGTCGGGCATCCGAGGTGGTCCGAGGCCTCCGATGCTTCGCATCTTGGGGTCCTTCTTACTCCTCCTCCCTTCTTGGATGATGTAGATGTTCTCTTGCGCTTGAACTCCTCCTCGTCGTTGATGAAGCTCCGGTAATACCTATACATGCACACGAGAGGGATGTGAAGTAGTATACCATCCTCGAAGGGGTCAAGTGAACACGTGTAAAGGAGATGATTAACCTTTATGTATGTGAAGTAGATGTCGCATGTGTCACTTGCCGAACGGACTCTTGACATTGTGTTGTCTGTAGGATGCTCCGCATCATCCCCTCCCCTTGGGAAAGATTCGACCTCGGATCGAAAACCAAATCACCATGGGAAAGAGATGGTGTCGCCGTGTAGAAGTGAACGTTCACCAAGTACTCATAGTCTTCAAGCTCGAAATGGGCACTCTCCAATGTCGCATCGTCTAGTGATTCCTTCAAAAGGAGCACGAACAACAAACACTTGGTAAAACAAATGTGGTTAGCATTAGTGCAAAACCAAGTATTCAAGTGGTGATTCACCGAACAAGTGTCATCATCATGCATATCATATGGTGTAACAAAGGATTGTGACATGGCATGAAAGCAAATAAATTGAGCACAATCAAGGTCATCATGGAAACAAGCATGTAAATGTATGCCATCAACCGCATGAAACGAGCAAGTATGAATCACGGGTGACGCAACATAGACAAGCATAGAAATCAAGTCGTGCAAGCTAGTAGTGCGAAGATGCAACATACTAGAAGAAATCATGGCAATCATGTCATGTGAGTGAATAGTGAGCATATATAATGCACATGACATATCACAAGCATGAAAGCAAGATATGAGTAATGTATCATCATTGTGTTGGCAAGAAGTCCTATGAAAATAGCAATGGGACATCATGATTCTCCCAACACAAGAATGAACAATAGCATTAGGTACAAGGTAAAATGGTAATAGTGACAAGGATCTCCACCAAGCATGCAAATACACATAGAAGTAAGAGAATGGTGAATCATGGGTAAATGCAAGCGAGGGTCACAATTGCATGGCAAGGGCATAGAAGCAAGCATAGCATGCAAAGTGAACATGATAAAATGGGCATAAGGTGACAAGTGGTATAAAGCCCATAGCCACGTGAGAGCCAAGTAAAAGAGATGCGCGTAGTCCTTGCGCGAAGGGAACAGTAGTAAGGATACTCCATGGAATCACAAATGATCCTTGCTCTCAAGAGCTCGTTTCGTCAACTCACGGGATTGTGAGGTTGACGAGTATTCGTAAGTACCTACACAAAACAAAGGCAAGGGAAAAATTATGTGTGCATGGTATATGTACACATCATCCATTATGATGCACACGTGTATGTGTTGGTTAGCTCAAAATATCAAATGCTCAAATAAATGAGTAGCATGATATAGAAACATGTCATCCGTCATGCAATGATAATTATTGTGTTCAACATGATCGAGACGCAAATTATAGCAAGTATGTGGCACAACAATAGCATTTTTATTCATGGGATGCATATGGTGCACACAATCACGGGGATCATGCAATTCATAGGATGTAGCAAAATCTTCTAATGGGTATGAGGAAACTATGGGGGTCTTCTCATGAGCAATAGCGGAAGCATAATATGGGGAAAAGTGACAACATGGCAAACAATGCATGTCTGAAGCTAGGTGGTCATGGCATGGCATATGAGATAAATGATGCAAAGGAAGCATATCAATATCATCACAAGAAAAAAAATGCCAATAACCATGGGCTTGTCATCTATGCCATATGTGCAAACTGGGTTTATTTTAATGGTATATGCATAGTCACTACGATGAGATTGAAAATAAGACATATGATTGAACTCATGCATAGCATATGACAAGTCTAGAGGATTGTCAAACATGATGTGACCAAGAGAATTATCACAAGAAATCCTATGTAACATGGCATCACCACTAATAGGCTCCACATGGCAATCGTCAAACTCATCATAAATGGACAAATCATTGCATGGGGAAATCATACTAGCATGAAGCATGATAATAGGCGGATCAACATCATGCAAGCAATCAATGTTAAGAATGTCCACTAGTGGGACTGGAGCATCACCATCACCTATGTTACCTTTGTCATTCCACTCATGTGGGTGTAAGTGAGGTGTCAAATAACAATCATGGTCAACGTCATCATTGTGATGGAACCATGCGGGGGTGCATCATAGTCCACCATGGCCATCGTCTTGTCCAAAGGAAGGACGAAGTCGTCGGGGATCGGCGCGTCATCATATATGGGACCTAGCACCAAATGAGAAGACACGGTAGAGGTAGAGGTTAAGTTGTTAGAAATCGAAATGGCCTCACATGCCCTGTCAGCTACCTCACTCTCTCTATGTGGTGGTGGCTCACTCACTCCCTCAAGGTAGGTGCACTCAATGTCACATATGGTGGAGTCACGCAAATCACTCAAGTGGTGGTGATGGTGGCTCTCCTCACATGGGAATTGGGGCAACTCCTCATATATGGGGCTAGTGGTGAAGTCACTCTCACTCTCAATATGGTGCATATGTCTCCATGCTCAACTCCTATCGCCGCTTTGGTTGAAGGGATAGTCCCATGCTCAACCTCCTCATTCATAACGCCTCCAAAGATGAATGTCATAGGAAGTGGCAAATCATCACTCTCCTCCAAGACCAAAGAGAAAGTCTCATGAGGGGTCTCGTAGCTTGACTCGGAGTATGAGTCCCATTGGGGTGCCATCTTCATGTTGTTGAAGAGGTTCATGCTCGCCGCCATGGTCGAAGGGGATGGCCCTTGCTCGATCGCCTTGTCGCCGTCTTGTATGAGGCCCATATGATGCGGTACCTCGTAGCTCATCTCCATGGCTGAAGGGAATTTCCCATGCTCGGCCATCCTCCTTGAGGGGCTTCTGAAGATGGAAGTGTCGCCCTCACTTGTAGGTGGTTTCCTTGGACTTGTCGTAGGCGTACTTGTGGGAATTAGGTGAAGATGCCTTACGTCCGAAGGCAAAGATGCCTTGATAACACTTGGCGAAGATGCGGAAGTGGTCGTGGTAGCCGTAGCTTCCTCTTGATGGTGACGATGTCGTTGTAGTTGACGGCTCTCTTCGTCGTCATTCACCTTTGGCTTGCGGGTGCCTTGGCGGTCGTCTCGATGACGATGATGGTGCCTCTTGGTACTTTCATCGGATGGTCACGTTGAAGATTTGCCACTTGAGCGTCTTCGCCTTGAAGATGATGAAGGGGAAGAAGACTTGTAGTTGGCCCACACATGCCGGATGTCATCCATGTGTGCGTCCAACTTGTTGTTGATGTAGTCCCTTTTCCTTGCTTCGGAGTGTCATATGTCGATGGAGAGTCGCTCAATGCAGTCGAAGACCGAAGATGACGTGCATTGCCATCCATCACAAGTCTCGAGCAAAGGTGAGTAGGAAATGAGAGAACAAAACCAAAGTTACCTTTTCCAAAGATTTAGGATGTATCGAGTGTCACTCAATGTAATGCTACAATAGTAGAATTGGTATCGGGTTTGTTTCTCACACATACACAAGTAAATCTTATGGAGGAGCTTGGTTAGGATGGGTGGCACAAAATTTCAAGCAAATCTTAGTCAAGATATCGATAAGGTTGAGAAGGTTCACAAAATTGCAAGTAAAGCAAGTAGACCAATAGCAAAGAATGGCACACGAAAACACACACACGGATAGATAAACGGGGTCGTGCAACCAAGGAATGAGCTAAAAATGTGGAATCCACTAAAAGCGCTCGTGTTGCACAACTCCAGAGAGACGTTAGCATGATTTCTCAATAGGCGGATATGACACTTGGGCACAACCTATGAGATGCAAAATATGTCAACTTTCTATCCCATGTATACTATATATGTATGATGTTCCGGTGTTTCGCACACGATGGTCCAAGATGATCAATATGGTAGTAAGATATGTAATGTGGCGATGTTATGTCTATTGCTTACAAGCTCTTTGTTTTTCTCTATGTGCTTAAAAGCTTTTTTTCTTTGGCCACTTTTGCAAAATGTTCGAACCAAGGTAGCAATTGTGTATGCGGGAACAATCTAGTGACACAATAGATGATATGATGATACCAAGATGAGGTATGTACAATGTACAATGATGGGATACCACGATACGAAGATGATATAGAGGTTACCGTTCTTGCTTACGGTTAGGTTGTCAAAATGGTGAAGGTGGGCGATGTCGAATCCTTGGCGAAGTTAAGCGGCGGTGTTGACGATGTGGAACTATTCCTAGTTAGCCTAAACACCCTAGGAAACGGAAAAACCGCAAACTCAAAATCTCAAACAGAAAATGTCAAATGGTGATAGCGGAATGCATTGGTGGTTCTGGAGTTTTAATGTGGAAGTGGTGGTGGTGGTTGATGAAGAAGCAACCGTCCCTAAGTAGCCGAAACACCTTAGGAGACTGAAGTCACCACTCAAGCAACCACAAATGATATATGGAATTAAAAATGGGTTAGGTTGCGAAAAGCTATGGTGGTTTTGCGGATGATATGGTGGATGGCCTAGGCAAAGATGCCAAAATGCCAAAATTTTGATGGAGTCAAATCGTGGTGGTAGTATTTTTCTTGCATGGAGGATGTCAATAGATACAAAACGAGCTAACGAACGTGAAAATCGAACTCTGGATGAATTAGTTATGGACGAAACGGTTTTTGGAATTGAGCTGAAACTGGGGGGTACGGGCACCCAGGGGTGGGAAATCACTCAAACACACAAACAAACCCAAATCACACATCCACTAGAGTAGCATACATGAGATCCACAAGCATACAAGAACAATTCAAGGAAAATAACACTAGAGTAAAGTTCTTCCCACTCCAAAGGAGGTGAGGTCTTGGTGATGATCTTCTCCAAGAGGAGGCCTTGAATCCACAAGAGGATCTTCTCCAAGAGGAGGCCTTGATCTCCAAGAGGAGCTTCTCCAAGAGGAGGCCTAGATCTCCAAGAGGAGGAAGATGAGCAAAGCTCTCTCTTTGTCTATCTAATACTTTGCTCACCCTGGGAATGGGGGTACAAGGGTCATTATGCCCATAGTGCACGCAGGCACAGCCGGACGTGTCCGGGCACCCGGGGTAAAGGGAAGCGGGCACACGGGGGTGAAGTCCGAGCTCCCGGGGTAGCGCCAGGTGAGGGGCCGGGCACCCGAGGGGTAGGGGTGCGGGCACCTGGGGGTCGGGGTGCGGGCACCCGGAGCTGAAAGCCCGGGAACCCAGGGTGGTCAGGGGCCACGCCCGGTTGGTGCCCGGGGTCCGGGCACCCGGGGTGGTCCGAGGTCTCCGATGCTTCACGTCTTGGGGTCCTTCTTCCTCCTCCTTCTCCCTTCTTGGATGGTGTAGATGTTCTCTTGCGCTTGAACTCCTCCTCGTCGTTGATGAAGCTCCGGTAATACCTATACATGCACACGAGAGGGATGTCAAGTAGTATACCATCCTCGAAGGGGTCAAGTGAACACGTGTAAAGGAGATGATTAAACTTTATGTATGTGAAGTAGATGTCGCACATGTCACATGCCGAACGGACTCTTGACATGGTGATGTCCGTAGGATGCTCCACATCAGAGAGTCTAGAGGGAGGGCCCCATGACAATGAAATTGGATGCCCAACCAACTATTGCTGATGGCCAGCATGGACATGCATGTATGACCATGCATGAGGGTGGTGCATACTATACCGACCACAGCAAGGGGAAGGGGCTGGCAAGGGATTTTATTTCAGTTGGAATGTAGGAGGAGTTGGACTCGGATGTTGCTTGTTCCATCTTAGAGATGGAGAACATTGCCGGTGAGGAGTGATACGTCTCCAACGTATCTATAATTTTTTTATTGTTCCATGCTGTTTTATTATCAACCTTGGATGTTTTATAATCATTTTATAGTCATTTTATATCATTTTTTGATACTAACCTATTGACATAGTGCCAAGTGCGAGTTGTTTTCTGCATGTTTTTTACATCGTAGGAAATCGATATCAAACAGAGTCCAAATTCCCCAAAACTATTTTTGTGATTTTTTATGGGCCAAAAGGAAGGCAATGGGCCCTGGTTGCACCTGGGGGTGCCTCGAGGGGGGCACAACCCACCAGGGTGCGCCAGGAGGCCCAGGCGCGCCCTGGTGGGTTGTGCCCACCTCGGGACTCCCCCGGACCGCCTCTTTGCTCTATAAATACCCCAATATTCCAGAAACCCTAGGGGAGTCGACGAAATATTCATCCAGCCGCCGCAGAGTCCAGAACCACCAGATCCAATCTAGACACCATCACAGAGGGGTTCACCACTTCCATTGGTGCCTCTCCGATGATGCGTGAGTAGTTATTTGTAGACCTTTGGGTCCATAGTTAGTAGCTAGATGGCTTCCTCTCTCTCTTTTGATTCTCAATACAATGGTCTCTTGGAGATCCATATGATGTAAGTCCTTTTGCGGTGTGTTTGTTGGGATCTGATGAAGTTCGAGTTTATGATCAGTTATATCTTTTTATATCCATGAAAGTTATTTGAGTTTCTTTGATCTCTTATATGCATGATCTCTTATAGCCTCGTATCTCTTCTCTGATATTTGGGTTTTCTCTGGCCAACTTGATCTATTTATCTTGCAATGGGAAGAGGTGCCCGGTAGTGGGTCCGATCTTACGGTGCTTGATCCCAGTGACAGAAGGGGAACCGACACGTATGTATCGTTGCTACTAAGGATAAAAAGACGAGATCTATATCTACCCCCTATAGATAAATGGATCTTGTCTACATCATGTCATCGTCCTTATTGCATTACTCCATTTTTCCATGAACTTAATACACTAGATGCATGCTGGATAGCGGTCGATGTGTGGAGTAATAGTAGTAGATGCAGGCAGGAGTCGGTATACTAATCTTGGACGTAATGCCTATGTAATGATCATTGCCTGGATATCATCATGCTTATTTGAAGTTCTATCAATTGCCCAACAGTAATTTGTTTACCCACCATTTGCTATTTTTCTCAAGAGAAGCCACTAGTGAAACCTACGGCTCCCGGGTCTTCTTTCTCATATATTTGCTTTGCGATCTACTTTTCCTTCATGTTTTTATTCAGATCTATTAAACAAAAAAAATACAAAAATACCTTGCTGCAATTTATTTCTATTTATTTTGTTTAATGTTCGGTCTATCAATCTACTACAATTTCCTCATGTCTGTTTGCCTATCTTGAGGCGTCGTACCCCGAAAGGGATTAACAACCCCTTTAACACGTCAGGTTGCGAGGTGTTGTTATTTGTGTGCAGGTGCTGCTTACGTTGTGATTGCTTGGTTCTCCTACTGGTTCGATACCTTGGTTTCATAACTGAGGGAAGTTGCTATGCTACATCATCCCTTCCTCTTGGGGGAAATACCGACGTAGTCCTAGCGACACCATCAAGTAGAATTTCTAGCGCCGTTGCCGGGGAGGATCTTCAACATAACCAGGTTCCTAGTCACAAATCTCATCTCCTCGCAATTTACATTATTTGCCATTTGCCTCTTGTTTTCCTCTCCCTCACTTCACAAAATTTGCCGTTTTATTCGCCCTCTTTTTCGTTCGCCTTTTTCTCTTCAGATCTTTTGTTTGCTTGTGTTGCCATGTGCCTTCTATATGCTTGCATCTTCGCTTGCTAAAAATCTATTAATATGGATCCCCATCCACTTGCTAATCTTTTTAAAAGATCCAATCATGATGAACCAATTGCTAGTGAGTTGAGTGCACTAGATTATCTTTATGATGTTGTGCTTGAGAATCGTGAATCTGAAAATTGTGATGAAGAAATTTATGAAGTGATTCATGATAGCTCCTTGAATGAAAAGCATGATTGCAATAATTTTACTATAAATTCTATTAATGTCAATTGTGCTAATAATATGCAAAACCCCAAGCTTGGGGATGCTTGTTTTGTCATGTCCGCTACGTATTGCAATGATCATGATTGGGGTGATAATGTTTCTTATGATCTTGAAAATTTATTTAAGCCTCATGATGAATATGTTTGCGATAATATTGAAAGTGGGTTTGGAAGAGTGTCAACTTTAGCTAAAAATAATCCCACATATTTGTAGAATGTTCAATCTTATGAATTTTTTGATGAAAGTGGGTTTGGAGAGGTCATGACTTTATTTAATGATAATCCCACTATTTTGGAAGAGTGTCAACTTTGCATGCATGTGGATCATAAAGAGAAAATTTTATATGATAGTTATATTATTGAATTTGATTATGATCCTAGATATAATTATTATGAGAGAGGAAAATATGGTTGTAGAAATTTTCATGTTATTAAATTCCCTCTCGTTATGTTGAGATTGTCAGTGTTTTATTCCTCTCCTTTGCGTATGCTAGATATTTCTTGTCTTGAAAATTTGTTTCCTATAAAATTCCTATGCATAGGAAGTATGTTAGACTTAAACGTGTTTGTCACATGTTTCATGATGCTCTATTTGTGTTTCAATTATTATCTTTCGTGTGAGCATCGTTGAAATATTATGCCTAGCTAGGGGCATAAAACTATAGCGCTTGTTGGGAGGCAACCCAATGAATAAAATTTATTTTTGCTTTTTGCTTTCTGTTCTTGAGTGTTTACACAATTATGCTACTGGTATGATTGTGCTTTTTATGTTCTAATTAGTGTTTGTGCCAAGTAAAGCCTATAGGATCCTCTTGGGTGATAGTTGTTTGATCTTGCTGAAAAAGATAGAAACTTTGTGCTCACGAAAATAATTTTCATAAATCACAGAAAAGAGATTTTGCCCTGATTATTTTTGAAGAAGATTAATATACAAATTACCAAGGTCTTCCTATTTTGGTAGAATATTTGGAGTTACAGAAGTATTCTCCAAAGTCAGATTACTACAGACTGTTCTGTTTTGACAGATTCTGTTTTTTTGTGTTGTGTGCTTATTTTGATGGCTCTATGGTTTTCTTTGATGAGTTTTTGCCATAGAAAAGTTGGAATACAGTAGATATAATACAAAAAAATATATGAATTGGTTTGATACAACACTTATAGTAGTGGTTTGCTTTCTTATACTAATGGATCTCACGAAGGTCTTGTTGAGTTTTGTGTGATTGAAGTTTTCAAGTTTTGGGTTATCTTACGATGGATGAAGGAAGGATGTAAGAGCCTAAGCTTGGGGATGCCCCCGCATCCCAAGCTATTATCCAATAATTAGCAACCAACTAAGCTTGGGGATGCCCCCGAGTGGCATCCTCGCTTTCTTCCAACAGCTATCAGTATTTTACTTGAAGCTATATTTTTATTCGTCACATGATATGTGTTTTGCTTGGAGCATCTTGTATGATATGTGTCTTTGCTTGTTTTATTTTGTGTTTTAAGTCATTAATCCTTGCTGGACACACCTATTTGAGAGAGCCAAAATTATGCCATGAGTTGTTAGAATTGCTCTCCGTGCTTCACTTAAATCTTTTATGAGCTAGGACTTGCTCTAGTGCTTCACTTATATCTTTTTGAGCACAGTGTGCTTGTTATTTTTGAAGAAATGCTCTCTTGCTTCACTTAGACTTATTTGAGAGTTAGTGAAATTTTGAATAAACTCTCTCTTGCTTCACTTAAATTATTTTGAGAGAAAGAAAATTTGTTATGCTCATAATCTTCACTTATATTTGTTTGAGCTTATGAAAAGCAACACATGAAAATTAGTCCCAAAGTGATAGATATCCAAGAAGGATAAAATAAATAAAAATGTCATGAAGATCATTGGACAAAATAAACTTGATTCTTAGTAATAGTTTTGAGATATGATGATGTGATATGTGAGTTATGTTGATGAGTAATTATGCTCTAGTAAGAATATTGATGTTAAGGTTTGTGATTCCCTATGCATGCACGAAAGTCAATAATCATGCAATGAAAATTATGTCCTACTTGTGGTGCATTATTCGGTGTTACTTATGCTTAATGCTTGCGTTATGAAATTTTTCGTTTTTTTGGTTGGTCGCTTCCCAATCTTTTTGCTAGTCTTCATTTTGCACTAAGTATGACCTCTACTTGTGCATCCAAAATCCTTTAAACCAGTTTTGTCACATGAGTCCACTATATCTACCTATATGCGGTATTATTTTGCCGTTCTAAGCAAATTTGCATGTGCCATCTCTAATTTTGAAAATAAACTTCTCTTTTGTGTATTTTGTTTCGCTCGCGGAACGGTAACGGGTGGCTAATATATTCCATGTTGGATGTGTTATTCTCACGATGAGTGTTTATTCACTTGTCATTGCACGAGAGTGAGGCAAAGGTCTTAGGGATGCCCAGTACCGAAATGCAAAAAAATAAATTTACTTTATGTTGTCAAATAAAAAATTCCTTGGAAAGTGTTGGTATGGAAGGCACCCGTGGATAAGGCTAGCCATGGAAAGTGAAAGTATGGTGGAAAAAGGAATAAAATTTATTTTCTATTTCAGAACTGCCTATGGCATATCTAGCATGGAAAGTGTTCGTAGCTCTACGTCGTTTTTGTTGTTGGGATGGATACACCTCCCAAAATGTTTTTATCTCAATTTTTTTGCTTTGAGCTCTGGCACCTCTACAAATCCCTACTTCCCTCTGCGAAGGGCCTTTCTTTTACTTTATGCAATTTTTATTTTGAGTATCCATCCTCTCTTACAAAAGCACCAACTAAGAGGCAATATGATCGTGAGTAACTATTGGGTACAGCTAGTATTCGAATGTGTTTCATGAATGGATCAATGTTTGAGCATGATGGGCTAGGGATAACTTATTTTAGCATTGATATTTTGAAAGACATGGTTGCTTGTTGATATGCTTGAGTATCTAAATTATTATGTCAAAACTAGACTATTGCTTTGAATCACATAAAAGTCCAATTGTCCATGCTATAAAGAAAAGAATATGATATGACTTGATGAACAACACTCCACATCAAAAATTCTGTTTTTATCACTTACCTACTCGAGGACGAGCAGGAGTTAAGCTTGGGGATGCTGATACATCTCCAACGTATCTATAATTTTTGATTGTTCCATGATGTTTTATTATTGGATGTTTTATAATCATTTTATAGTCATTTTATATCATTTTTTGGTACTAACCTATTGACATAGTGCCAAGTGCCAGTTGCTGTTGTCGGCATGTTTTTTAAATCGCAGGAAATCGATATCAAACGGAGTCCAAATGCCTCGAAACTATTTTTGTGATTTTTTATGGGCCAGAAGGAAGGCAACGGGCCCTGGTTGCACCTGGGGGGTGCCCCGAGGGGGGCACAACCCACTAGGGCGCGCTAGGAGGCCCAGGCGCGCCCTGGTGGGTTGTGCCCACCTCGGGACTCCCCGGACCGCCTCTTTGCTCTATAAATACCCCAATATTCTAGAAACCCTAGGGGAGTCAACGAAATATTCATCCAGCCACCGCAGAGTCCAGAACCACCAGATCGAATCTAGACACCATCACGGAGGGGTTCACCACTTCCATTGGTGCCTCTCCGATGATGCGTGAGTAGTTCTTTGTAGACCTTCGGGTCCGTAGTTAGTAGCTAGATGGCTTCCTCTCTCTCTCTTTTGATTCTCAATACAATGATCTCTTGGAGATCCATATGATGTAAGTCCATTTGTGGTGTGTTTGTTGGGATCTGATGAAGTTCGAGTTTATGATCAGTTATATCTTTTTATATCCATGAAAGTTATTTGAGTTTCTTTGATCTCTTATATGCATGATCTCTTATAGTCTCGTATCTCTTCTCCGATATTTGGGTTTTGTCTGGCCAACTTGATCTATTTATCTTGCAATGGGAAGAGGTGCCCGGTAGTGGGTCCGATCTTACGGTGCTTGATCCCAGTGACAGAAGGGGGACCGACACGTATGTATCGTTGTTACTAAGGATAAAAAGATGAGACCTATATCTACCCCCCTTATAGATAAACGGATCTTGTCTACATCATGTCATCGTTCTTATTGCATTACTCCATTTTTCCATGAACTTAATACACTAGATGCATGCTGGATAGCGGTTGATGTGTGGAGTAATAGTAGTAGATGCAGGCAGGAGTCGGTCTACTAATCTTGGACGTGATGCCTATGTAATGATCATTGCGTGGATATCGTCATGATTATTTGAAGTTCTATCAATTGCCCAACAGTAATTTGTTTACCCACCGTTTGCTATTTTTCTCGAGAGAAGCCACTAGTGAAACCTACGGGCCCCGGGTCTTCTTTCTCATATATTTGCTTTGCGATCTACTTTTCCTCGCGTTTTTATTCAGATCTATTAAACCAAAAAATACAAAAATACCTTGCTGCAATTTATTTCTATTTATTTTGTTTAATGTTCGATCTATCAATCTACTACAATTTCCTCACGTCCGTTTGCCTATCTTGAGGCGCCATACCCCGAAAGGGATTGACAACCCCTTTAACACGTTGGGTTGCGAGGTGTTGTTATTTGTGTGCAGGTGCTGCTTACGTTGTGATTGCTTGGTTCTCCTACTGGTTCGATACCTTGGTTTCATAACTGAGGGAAATACCTACCGTTGCTGTGCTACATCATCCTCTCCTCTTGGGGGAAATATCGACGTAGTCCTAGCGACACCATCAAGGAGGCGGTTGGGCAGCTCCAATCGGAGATGGCGTTGGCAGGTATGACTAGCCAAGAGGCAGCGACATTCACCAAGCTCAAATCATTTTGCTCAAACATAGTGAAGAAGCTTGCCCCCCTTCTTAAATAGGTTGCGATGGCCTCGGCCAGGCACACATGCAATGATTTGATCACCCCAAGGAGAACCACACGTGCTGCCAAACGTTCCGCCCATGCAACGATCGCCAAGGCAACACTGGCAGAGAATGTGCTCCTTTGTGCTTTAGGGATCATGCCGGAGGACTTGGTTGTGGATGCCAAGGCTGTCAAGGAGCTGAAGGAGCTATTTGACTCACCATTACGTGACCAGCACGTGAGAGTTATTGCTGCATTGTTTGGCAAGTCTAAGCTACCACACGAAGAAGAGGCAGGGATCGGCAATGAGATAGTGGCTTGTTGAGCGCTATTCTAGCGAGGGGCGTTGGTGTTTTCTTCCTTCTCATGGATTTAAACCCATGGTTGATGTGATGGAATGTCTGTGGTTTGAACAACCCGGCCAAGAGGAAGGCAGTGAAGGAGTTTCTTGACACGGTCAAGACTAGTGTAGTGTTCTTGCAAGAGACTAATCTCAATGTAATTGATCAATTCACTATTATGCAATGCATGGGGCCATCTTATGATGGTTTTGCTTACCTCCTTGCGGTGGAGACTTGTGGTGACATCCTACTCGCGTGGGACTCCACAATGGTTGACATGGAAAATTTTTAGTTGGATGACAATTTCATTACACGGAGGGTGTGGCCCATGAAGGGTAATGCATGGTGGATTACTGTGGTCTACGGGCCGCAAGGAGATGAACTAAAAACTAAATTCCTCTCTAATTTGGAAGCTAGAAGAGGCCTGTGCCCAGGACCTTGGTTAGTGTTGGGTGATGATGACCCACAAGTATAGGGGATAAATCGTAGTCCTTTCGATAAGTAAGAGTGTCAAACCCAACAAGGAGCAGAAGGAAATGACAAGCGGCTTTCAGCAAGGTATTTTCTGCAGGCACTGAAATTATCGGTAACAGATAGTTTGGTAGCAAGATAATTCGTAATGGGTAACAAGTAACAAGTGTAACAAAGGTGCAACAAGGTGGCCCAATCCTTTTGATATTAAAGGATAAGACTGGATAAACTCTTATATAAAGCAAAGTGCTCCCGAGGACACATGGGAATTATCGTCAAGTTACCTTTCATCATGCTCTTATGCTTCACGTTCGCTACTTTGATAATTTGATATGTGGGTGGACCGGTGCTTGGGTGCTGTCCTTATTTGGACAAGCCTCCCACTTATGATTAACCCCTCTCGCAAACATCCACGACTACGAAAGAAGAATTAAGATAAATCTAACCATAGCATTAAACATGTGGATCCAAAACAACCCCTTACGAAGCAACGCATAAACTAGGGTTTAAGCTTTTGTCACTCTAGCAACCCATCATCTACTTGCTTCTTCCCAATGCCTTCCCCTAGGCCCAAATCATGGTGAAGTGTCATGTAGTCGACGTTCACATAACACCACTAGAGGAAGGACAACATATATCTCATCAAAATATCGAATGAATACCAAATTCACACGATTACTTATAACAAGACTTCTCCCATGTCATCAGGAACAAATGTAACTACTCACAAAACATGTTCATGTTCAAGATCAGAGGGGTATTTAATATCATTGAGGATCTGAACATATGATCTTCCACCAAATAAACCAACTAGCATCAACTACAAGGAGTAATCAACACTACTAGCAACCCACATGTACCAATCTGAGGTTTTGGGATAAAGATTGAATACAGGAGATGAACTAGGGTTTAAGAGGAGATGGTGCTGGTGAAGATGTTGATGAAGATTTACCCTGACACGATGAGAGGATCGTTGGTGATGACCATGGCTTCGATTTCCCCCTCCCGGGGGGAAGTTTCTCCGGCATAATTGCTCAGTCGGAACCCTAGATTGCTTCTGCCCAGGTTCCGCCTCGAGACGGCGACGATTCGTCCCGAAAGCCTTCTTATATTTTTTTCTAGGTCAAAACCCTTCATATAGCAGAAGATGGACACCGGGGGCCGGCCAGGGGGGGCACTAGCTCGGGAGGCGCGCCCTAGGGGTAGGGCGTGCCCCCCGGGCTTGTGGCCACCTGGTGGGTCCCCTTCTGTTCTTTCTTCACCCAATATTTTTAATATATTCCAAAACAATTCTCCGTAAAGTTTCAGGACATTTAGAGTTGTGCAGAATAGGTATCTCAGATTTGCTCTTTCTGGTCCAGAATTCCAGCTGCAGGCATTCTCCCTCTTCATGTAATCTTGTAAAATAAGAGAGAAAAGGCATAGAATTGCACCATAAAGTGAAATAACAGTCCATAATGCAATAAATATCAACATAAAAACGTGATGCAAAATTGACGTATCAACTCCTCCAAGCTTAGACCTCGCTTGCCCTCAAGCGAAAGCCGAAATCGATAATCATGACCACATGTTCAGAGATAGAGGTGTCGATAAAATAAAATGCAGACATGAGGGCATCATGATCATCTTTAGAACAACAATATATTGTCATATAACTTCTTATGCTAAAGTGATAATTCGTTCACAAGGTAAAGTTTGAACCAAAAACTTCATTGAAAATTAACAAACTATGATCTCAGTCACTGAAGCAATTGCAATTTGTCATAATATCGGAAAGAGTCAATGTAAGAGCTTTTATTTAGCAAGTTCACATACTCAACCATCATTTAATCTTTCATAATTGCTAACACTCACGTGATATTATGAGATCAAAGCTTCAATCAGACACATAGAAAGATAGGGGCTTATAGTTTCACCTCCCAACCATTTACCTCAAAGGTAATGTCAATAATAATAATTTATGATCACCTACATCCGAGTGGATATGTATGTCTGGATCTTTCTCCAACACATAGTGCTTGCCAAAAATAGAAAATATAAAAGGAAGGGTGAAGATCACCATGACTCTTGTATAAAGGTAGGAAGTAAAAGTAAAAGATAGTCCCTTCGCAGAGGGAAGCAGAGGTTGTCATGCGCTTTTTATTTGGATGCATGAAATCTTAATGCAAAAGAACGTCAATTTATATTGCTGCTTGTGATAGAGAGCTTTATTATGCAGTCCGTCGCTTTTATTTCTTCCATATCACAAGTTCGTATAAAACTTATTTTCCTCACACTAAAAGATAGTACATATTTAGAGAGCAATTTTTATTGCTTGCACCGATGACAACTTACTTGAAGGATCTTACTCAATCCATAGGTAGATATAGTGGACTCAAATGGCAAAACTGGGTTAAAGGTTTTTGGGCGCACAAGTAGTATCTATACTTAGTGCGAATTTTTGGCTACCATAGGATGAGAAGCAAGCTCAACATGTTGGAGGATCCATGACACTATAACTTCTATTCGGATATAAGGGAACATAACACATTATGTTGTCTTCCTTGTCTAACATCAACTTATTAGATATAATATTTTAATGAGTGCTCACAATCATGAAAGATGTCCAAGATAGTGTATTTATATGTGAAACCTCTCTTTCTTTATTACTTCCTATTAATTGCAACAATGACCAATACTATGTTTGTCAACCCTCAACAAATTTCATGCATCATACTTCTTATATGGGAAGTCATCGCTCTCCATAAGATTATTATATAATCTTTTTATTTCTTTTATTCTTTTTCTTTTCAAAGATCAAAGCAAGAAAGCAAAGCCCTCAACTCAAAACAAATCTTTATTATATAACTCTCGCACTAGATTACAAAGATAGATCATGAAGAAAAAACTTAAAGACCGGATCATACTAAAGACTTTTATTCTACTAGATCACGATTTAACCAAAAGGATCGAACCAAGATAAACAATAAAGATAAAGATGTGATGGTGATACGATACCGGGACACCTCCCCCAAGCTTGGCATAAGCCAAGGGGAGTTCCCATACCCATGTACTCAAGTATCCTTCTTCGGAGGTGGTGGTGATGAAGTTGATGGTGTGGGAGGCTTGTCCTCCGTCTTCCAGGGCATAGGCTCACCATCGTAGCAGGATGAACGAGTCTCCAAAATCCTCAAATCTGCAGCCAAACTCATCCTCTTAAATCTATATTCATACTCATAGTTTTGGTTTTGCAGGTCATAGATCTGGGCTTGGAGGTGCTCAGTTTTCTCACAAAGCTTGAAGATGGCCTCTCCAATATTATTGTTGTCCATCTTGTGATCACGGGTGAATTCCGTGATCATGGAGTGGTTGGCGTTGAGTCCGCGTTCCACCATCCCTTGGCACTTGAAGACGTCCTGCTCCACCGCTTTGAGCCTGGCCTCCATGCTTCCGGTCTTCTTTGGCCCTTGAACATCCCGGATGTGAGGTACCCCCTCACGCATCTCAATGGTTTGAGGGTGTTTCATCACCTCCGGAAGGTAGGGGTTGATGACCTTCTCATAGAACTTGTCCTTGGGGGCACTAGGAGACGTCATGGGGATCTAGATCTATCAGAAAAATAGCTCGAAACAAGAACAGAGGATATTGTCGTGATATGGTGGTCAAAACCTTCGAGAGATTATATAATGAATTCTTACCTTGCAAAACAAGTAATCTGGGAGAAAACGGAGTCCAGAGGGCACACGAGGTGGCCACAAACTCAGAGGCGCGCCCAGGGGGTAGGGCGCGCCTCCCAGGCTTGTCCCCTGCTTGTGCACTTTTCGGGCTACGTTTTATTTTTCCTAATTTTTTAAATATTCCAAAACAGAGTAAAATTGCCTTTGTGGACCTTTTGGAGTCGGTTTACTTGCCATATCACATACCTATTCCTTTTCAGGGTTCTGGAGTGTTTTGAAAAGTTTCATTTATGTATTCCTCCGGTGTTATGGAATGAATAATGTTGGTCTCGAAATTTATAGGCGTACCTAAGATATAATGTTTGATTCTTTGCCCATTCACCACCTTCAGGTTATTGCCTTCGGCGTTGTTGATCTTGATGGCACCAGAACAATAGACTTCTTTGATAACGTACGGTCCTTCCCATTTAGAGAGAAGTTTTCCTGCAAAAAATCTTAAACGATAATTGTATAGCAAGACATGGTCACCTACATTAAATTCCTGCTTTTGTATTCTTTTCTCATGCCATCTTTTGACTTTCTCTTCAAACAATTTAGCATTTTCATAAGCCTGGGTTCTCCATTCATCAAGTGAGCTAATATCAAATAACCTCTTTTCACCAGCAAGTTTGAAATAATAGTTGAGCCCTTTAATTGCCCAATAAGCTTTATATTCTAGTTCAAGAGGTAGGTGACATGCTTTTCCATAAACCATTTTGTATGAAGACATACCCATAGGATTTTTATAAGCAGTTCTATAAGCCCATAATGCATCATCAAGTTTTTTAGACCAATTGTTCCTAGATCTATTAACAGTATTTTGCAATATCAGTTTTATTTCTGTCACATCCCTAGTTCTGGTCTGCCTAGTGCTAGCATTTGGTGTTGCATCATGTTTAAATTCTCAAATGAACTTGAAATGGGATGACAAACCCTAGCACCAAATGGAATGCAATTAGGATCAAATAAAAATATTTTCAATGAATCCAAAATGCCCTTCAAAAATGTTCATTATTTATGGAAAGAGGTTAAAACCTTTACCACAGGTCATGCACATTTTTCCAAGGCATTTAAGGTCTTTGAATTAAATCATATTGTATTTGAAGTGGAGCTATAAATTCCTATAAAATATTTGGTAGCTCCAAATATTCTGAAACTTGGTGTGGGCCTCTAGTTTAAATCACATAGTGGCCACAAAAGTTTTTAGGATTTTATAAAATGATTTAGTATTTTTACTAAATCAGAAACAAATTACAAAAGAGTTAGAAAACAGAAATAAAAGAAAAGGACAGAAAACCCACCTAACTTACCTGGCAGCCCACCCGCAGCCCAACACCGTGCAGCCCAGAAGCAGCCCAGCCCACCGCAGCCGCCACCGTCTTCAACCTCCTGCCAGTAGGCAGGAGGGCGTGTGCCCAACGCGCGCGCACACGCGCCGACCACCTCCTGCTTGCCTGCTCGCCGCTGGACGCACCCGAGGGCGCCACGCACCCCTCCTCGACCCTCTGCACCTCCTCCCTCCTCACAGCTCTCTCCCCTCTCCTCTCTCTCACGCAACCGAGCGCTGCCGTCGCCACCGTTCGCTGCCACCGCGCCCAGAGCCACTGCCTCGCCTCGCCTTCGTGCCCCTGAGCTTCGTATCCTCGCGCTGAAGCCCTCCGCCGAGCCACCTGTCGCCGGACGCCCCCGAACGCCCTCACCGCCGTCTTCTTCAACCTCGGGTTGACCGAGATCGCCGTCGCCTGTACGTCACCGTCAGGCCGCCCCCGAGCTCGCCGTCTCCTTCATTCGAAACGCCATGAGCCCCTGCCTCTTTTCCCCTCTCTCCCGTGCTCTTTTCCTTGCCATAGCCGCCGCTTCGCCAACGACCGAAACGCGCCGCCGCCTGAGCCCCTCGCCGTCGTGGCCACAGTTACCGTAGCGCCCAACCGAGCACACCCACGTCCTCACCTCACCGCGTAGAAGCCATAGGTGCCAACCCCGCATCGCCACGGCCGTTGTAGCCTCGACCCCGAGCTCAACCGAGCTCCGGCAGCCGCCACGGCCGACGCCGACGAGGATTCCGGCCACCCCAGCCCCAGCCGCCTCCACCACTGGATGCGCCACTCCACCAGCTCCGCGTAAATGCTCCCCGCGCGCCAAACCGGACCCCGTAGCGAAATCCCGATGCCCTCCGCCGCGCTTTGGTCGCCGCCGGCAGAACTCCGGCGAAGCCGACGTGGCGCTGTCATTAGCCACTAATGACCCCGCTAGCTAACCCCTCTCTCACTGACTACTGGGCCCCGCTGCCTAATTAACCCTGGTTAGCTCCTGTTTTAGACTTAACTAACCACATGGGCCCCACAGGTCAGTTTGACCTGGCCACGTCACACGTTGACCGACCCCACACGTCAGTATTGACTTGCTGACGTGTCTGTTGACCCGACCCCACATATCGGCGACCCTAACTACCACGGTGACACTGACCAGTGGGACCCACTGGTCAGGTTTTGACGCAGCCGACGTCTCTTGACCTGATGACGTCACTCAGGCATCATGATGACGCAGTAAATGATTTTCTGGATTTAAAATAATCCAGGAAATTCCAGAAAATTGCCTAAACTTCTAAAAATCATAGTAATTCATCTGTAACTCCAAATCAAACAAATTATATATGAAAAATGATCAGAAAAATCCAATCTATCCAGCTGTACCATTTGCATGCACGTTTGAACAACCTAAGGTTGCTGTTTATGGAAATTTGCATAATTGGCATTTAAATAAGCACATATGGAGTTTGAATTTGAACCCTTGGTTCAAACCAACTTCATTTAATCTGGTTTCTAGTTGCATTAGCTCAAACCACAACATATTGCCATGTCATGATCATGCATCATATTGTTGCATTGCATTGATTGTGTTCTTCCTTGTTTGCCGGTAATTGTCCCCTCTCAGTAGACGACGTTTCGACGATGAGTTCGATGACACCGATGAAGAGCTATACTATCTTCAGAAGTGCCAGGCAAGCAAAACCCCCTTGTTCATTCTGATACAATCCCACTCTCTCGCTTCTGCTCTCTTTTACTGCATTAGGACAACAACGATTCAACTGTTACATGCTGCGGTAGTTGAACCCCTTTCCTCTGCATGACCTGTCATTACCACAATAAAGAGATGAAACCCACTAGCATGAGTAGGAGTTGTTTGAGCCCTGATGTGCCTACTCATTCATGCTTGTTTGTCATGCCTGCTACTCCTTAGAGTTGAGTCGGGTCTGATTCATCGGGAATGAATTGGAATGGTGATGAACATGTCTTACTGTTGAGAGCTAAGTGTGTGAACACGATTTGGTAAAGGTAGCGGTGAGAGGCCATGTAGGAGTACATGGTGGGTTGTCTCACTGAAACCGTCCTCAGGAACTGAGTTCTGTGTTTGTGATCCATGAACAGCTACTACCACACTTTGGGCCCTGAAATATGACCCCGGTCGACTTATTAACCGCCCTTGTCCTCTGTCCAGGAGTTGCAACTAGTTTCTGGTGTTTGTAGGATATGTGTTGGAGGCCGTGCGTAGCGCTGACCCTAGGGGTGGGCTATGACGCGGTAGATACACCGTGGCCCGGTGTACCGGGCGCCCGTTTGGTGTCTCGGGAACCCTGCACACATCGTTTGGGGCTGTGAGCGAAACCCCGGCCGGATCTCCTCGCGGATGGAACCCGAATAGGTGATAAACCTGGACTAGAGACTTGTGTGGTTTGTTAGGTCTTGGTCTACACCCACGTCGGCTTTCGCTTGAAGTTTGCCGAGCACATGTGGTGTGCAGACGCTAAGTGGTGGAAACATGTGTGAATAAGTACACCCCTGCAGTGTTATAAATGATCTATTCGAATAGCCGCGTCCACGGTAAAGGACTTCTAGGTTGCCTGTATAGGTCATAGACAAGTGAAAGTGGATACTCTAAAACGCGCAAGATAAGCGTGAGTGCTATGGATGGCATTCTCGTAGGGAGACGGGAGGGGATCCATAGTGGTGTATTGATATGGTGAATATGTGGACTCGTGTGCGCCACCTCAAAAGAGTTACTTGCAGTCATAGTTTAGGATAGCCACTGAGTCAAAGCTGGCTTGCTGCAGTCAAACTCCACCACCCCTTTGTTGATACTGATGCATATGTAGCTAGTTCTGATGTAAGTCTTGCTGGGTACATTTGTACTCACGTTTGCCTATTTTATGTTTTGTAGAGAGACGTCAGTCTCGCTAGTAGTTCCGTGTGGACTTCGACATTTAGCTTGATACCTCAGCTACAATCTTGTGCCCTCGGCAGGATCTGGTAGATAGTCAGGCTTCTCAGCCTTTTCCATTTGTAGATGTCTGTACTCAGACATGTTAAGCTTCCGCATGTGCTTTGACTTGTATGCTCTGAATGTTGGGTCATGAGACCCATGTTTGTAATATCTCGCTCCTTAGAGCCTAATGGATAAATACTTTGAGTCATAGAGTTCTGTTGTGATGCCATGTTGTATTTACACATATCGAGCATATTGTGTGTATGATTGAAATGCTTGGTATGTGTGGGACCCGACAACCTAGTTGTTTATCCTTGGTAGCCTCACTTATGGGGAAATGTAGTCTTGTGCTTCCATGAGCCATAGTAGTCCGCTACAGCCAGGTTCACCGGAGTCCTGCTAGCCCAGCACTACTACTCCGGAACACTTGACTGGCCGGCATGTAATTCACTTCGTTCCTGTGTCTGTCTCTTCGGGGAAATGTCACGCGGTGACTTCTGGAGTCCTGCCTAGCCTGCTACAGCCCGGTTCACCGGAGTCCCGTTAGCCCAGTGCTACAGCCCGGATTTGCACGCTGCTGACCGACATGCTCGATGTTGATTCATGTATGCCTGTCCCCGTAAGTTAGTGCCACTTTGGGTTCACGACTAGTCATGTTGGCCCGGGTTCTCTATCATATGGATGCTAGCGGCACTATCATATACATGAGCCAAAAGGCGCAAACGGTCCCGGGCCATGGTAAGGCGACACCCGTGGGAATACCGTGCGTGAGGCCGCTAAGTGATATGAGGTGTTACCGGCTAGATCAATGTGACTTGGAATCGAGGTCCTGACAGCTTTGGTATCAGAGCCTGACTGCCTGTAGGATTACCAAGCCAAACTGGTCGAAGTTGAGTCTAGAAATACTTTAGTTATATAAGGGAATTGATTGTGGAAGGGAACGTAAGGCTCTTTTTACTCCTTTACCTTATGCCCTTCTGATCTGAGTCAACCTCTTCTTTTCTACGGGGTTAAGAAACTAGGCCTTCTCATCTATCTATCAGGATGACGTGTTACTAATCCATAGACTTATAGGATTGATGGATTCATGTCTCAGTTCAGTTTCCAGTACTTCCGTGTGTTCATAGTTGGTCTCGGAACCTTGATATTGTGACGTTGAGTGGTTATGCCACCATTTTGCAGGATGTCTCAAATCTTTTTGAGCATTTACAGTCGTTATGCTGTCCGAGTCATCCCAGGTTTCTAAATAGTCTGATGCATTTGCAAATCCCTTCTTTCCGTTCCCGATGTCCTTCTGGGCTGAATTAACCACACTAATCGGTGAGTTGAGGTACTTTGTTGCCTCGACATATATGTTGGAGCTATTATTATGACCCTAGGTGTTTTAGGGAGTCACCTAGTAATCTAGCCATGTTTTGTGTTCCCTGTGTGATGATTCTGGCCACCATTCTCGAAAGCATCCCGTGATGCCATTTAGTAGTAGGTATTCTATTCCTGGGTCCTTGAACCCGAGATTCACCCTACTTACCTCATGTTGATGCTGTTGCTAGTTCCTTTAGGATATTAGTAACCTTTGCGATAGTCCTCGAGGTTCGTGGTATTTCCTTCTTCCAAATACCATGAACTGCTTATGGCAGAAGTTCTTTTGAACCAAAAGATCACAACGAGAGTGCTCTTGATGAGTTCCCCATTCTATATTGTGACTCTGCCAATCCTACCTCTCTGCATGGGTTATCCGGAAGAAACCTGTTGAACTTGGTTTGACATACTAATCTATGCATCCACAACTCAGAAAGTTATATGTTCCTTGAGTTGACCCTCCTCAGCTGTATTCCGACCCTAGTCTATCAATTGATAGTCAGGAATAGTTGTGCATTCGTGTTCATCGATGCCTATTATTCTTGTGGTCCGTCAAGGCATTCTATTTCGGAATGACTACGAGAAACAAACTCCAGTACCTCGTCCATTTCTAGGATTGGGGCAAAGTAGCTGTATTCCACAGATCAAAATGCCAATCCAGCTTTTGATCTGTTCTACCTTGGAGTGTTACCATCTTTATGTCAAGAATGTCATGAGAATTGCACCACCTCTTATGAATTCTTGACGTAGTGATACTTCTCCCCATCATTATTCATTCCTCGGTCCCGTGTTGTTGTAACCGGAATGCCGACAAGTGAACTATGATGTGTGAAATCAATACTCCTAGCAACCTTGTTGCTTGGTAGTTAATGGACAATACTCTCACTCTTAGCGTGTTGGTTATTGAATCATCATCCTAAGATTGATCGTGCTACCTAGTCCTTATTTCTGGTGCACTCTTGGATCAATGAGTTAGGATTGTGTCAATTCCTCACTCTTTTGGTCATATCATCTTGCCCTGAAAAGCAAGATTGTTCTTGAGCTTAATAACATATCGGTGGTTCGTGATTTTCCGAATATCTTCTCGGAAGTATTACCAGATTGTCCCCTGACTGTTATGTTGAGCTCGTGATCATGTTGGTTTTTCTCTAAACCATCCATTCTCCAAGAATCTGTGTTGGTTACCCCGAGCTAGTTGGTTAAGCTAAACAACAACTTGGAGGGTTGGAAGATGAAAGCTTGTCCGACTTAGTTCATCACTAAGGGATATCCTTGAGTGTGTGTGTGTGTTGAAGAAAGCTGATATCTTCATCGACTGATCCCCGTGATCAGTTGTTGAATCTATTGCCTTGTCAAAACTTTGACTTGAGTATGGGCTATCGTCAAGTCAAATCAGAACCAACGATGTTCGTAATGTTGTCTTACTCGTGGTTGATCCCTCGAGCATACACCACTGCATCTTTTGGTCTGACCAATGCTATCACCGTGTTCACGTGATGGTGGAATTCCAGTGATATGGAAAATTCCGATGAGTTGCTGTTGAGCCCATCAGCAGCATTTGTCTCCCCCATGATTCATGTTGAACATCAGCCTAGTGTTGGAAACTTTGTAAGCAATGCCTTCGTGTTACGTTCATGAAGCTTATGCTTGGATGGAAGAAGTGACCTCCTCGAATTCATGTGCATTTGGTGCAAGTTGCCGCCGTGAGTTCGAGAAAGATTGTTTTTGTTTCCTCCAGTACCATCCCAAGTCAGTTATGCATGTGTGAATGTATTCTATGGTTTGGTAGATTAATTACCTCCACTCCATATGTATTCCCTAGAACACCAAGCCACTGATTGACTTGTTCAAGGAAAAGAAGTCTATGCTTGGGATCTAATCCATGGACTTACATAAAGACTTTGAAATCCTTGATGATGGTTCCCGACCAGAACTCGGTAGTGTTTTATTATAAGACTACTATGTGGTCATTCTTGTCTTGGACAACATGCTCACATGTATGTAGCAGAACCGGCTCATGTTTTGGGGCTTGCTATCATAGTTCATATCCCGAGAATCTCGCAACGTCATCTCATCGATTTGTGTTGCAAACTTTCTTTTCGGACATGCCGAGTCTGAAGTATCCTACCACCAATCGGATCTGAATCTCAGGCAGATATGATGGTTGGAACATTCCAACAGTTGCATTTTGTTCCCATCTTGCACCGCCATTGTGCCAATTTCCCATGGGCTGCCCCTCTCAGCAGTTGCTGTCCAAGATCATCTTCCAAAGTGGACCTACCAAGGATCCCATCCATTTCTGATGATAAGCAAAATCATCCATTGCGTTGTCTTCAACAAGGTAGTCCACATCATCCATTCTAGTCCGGGTATGTCATCCTTTCGTACCCCGCCAAACGATTGTTGGTGAATTGCCTTAGGTTGGTATAGAGAATTTCAATATTCTCTAAATCAAAAGTAATTCTTTTTGCCACTTAAGGAATGATTCTACGGGTCACCCTCCTCCAAGATGTCTTGTTTTGGTGTCATGGCAACTCAACTCCTCGCTACGTTGGCAACCGTTCACCACCCACTTAGGTGTGGAATTGTTGCCTACCTAGTGAACCTTTGTCATGTGTTTCACTCCATTCCTCTGGACGTACGCTTCGTGTCTCAGCTCGAGAGTTCTTTCAGCGTCTCGCTCCATGAGTTGATCCTGAGTTGTTCGATCTTCGATAAGATCGATTCTTCTAGAGTTTTCCCTTTCCTCTCATTGTCATGTTAGTTGGAGTTCTCGGGGCAACACATCGAGACAATGATGGTGATCGAATCAACGTTCTTATGAAGTGCCACCTGGATCATGAAGATTGTGTTAGTTTGCGTTCCCCCTTCATCTTACCCTACGCTTGAATCTCGGGACAAGATTCTTGTTTAGTGGGGGTGAGTTGTCACATCCCTGGTTCTGGTCTGCCTAGTGCTAGCATCTGGTGTTGCATCATGTTTAGATTCTCAAATGAACTTGAAATGGGGATGACAAACCCTAGCACCAAATGGAATGCAATTAGGATCAAATAAAAATATTTTCAATGAATCCAAAATGCCCTTAAAAAATGTTCATTATTTATGGAAAGAGGTTAAAACCTTTACCACAGGTCATGCACATTTTTCCAAGGCATTTAAGGTCTTTGGATTAAATCATATTGTATTTGAAGTGGAGCGATAAATTCCTATAAAATATTTGGTAGCTCCAAATATTCTGAAACTTGGTGAGGGCCTCTGGTTTAAACCAGATAGTGTCCACAAAAGCTTTCAGGATTTTATAAAATGATTTAGTATTTTTACTAAATCAGAAACAAATTACAGAAGAGTTAGAAAACATGAATAAAAGAAAAGGACAGAAAACCCACCTAACTTACCTGGCAGCCCAACCGCAACCCAACACCGTGCAGCCCAGCAGCAGCCCAGCCCACCGCAGCCGCCACCGTCTTCAACCTCCTGCCAGTAGGCAGGAGGGCGTGTGCCCGACGCGCGCGCACACGCACCGGCCACCTCCTGCTTGCTTGCTTGCCTGCTTGCCGCTGGACGCACCCGAGGGCGCCATGCACCCCTCCTCGACCCTGTGCACCTCCTCCCTCCTCACAGCTCTCTCCCCTCCCCTCTCTCTCACGCAACCGAGCGCTGCCGTCGCCACCGTTCGCTGCCACCGCGCCCAGAGCCACTGCCTCGCCTCGCCTTCATGCCCCCAAGCTTCGTATCCTCGCGCTGAAGCCCTCCGCCGAGCCACCCGTCGCCGGACGCCCCCGAACGCCCTCACCGCTGTCTTCTTCAACCTCGGGTTGACCGAGATTGCCGTCGCCCGTACATCGCCGTCAGGCCACCCCCGAGCTCGCCGTATCCTTCATTCAAAACGTCGTGAGCCCCTGCCTCTTTTCCCCTCTCTCACGTGCTCTTTTCCTCGCCATAGCCGCCGCTTCGCCGACGACCGAAACGCGCCGCCGCCTGAGCCCCTCGCCGCCGTGGCCACAGTCACCGTAGCGCCCAACCGAGCACACCCACGTCCTCACCGCACCGCGTAGAAGCCGTAGGTGCCAACTCCGCATCGCCAGGCCGTTGTAGCCTCGACCCTGAGCTCAACCAAGCTCCGGCAGCCGACGCCGCCGAGGATTCCGGTCACCCCAGCTCCAGCCGCCTCCACCACTGGATGCGCCACTCCGCCAGCTCCCCGTAGATGCTCCCCGCGCGCCAAACCGGACCCTGTAGCAAAATCCCAATGCCCTCCGCCGCGCTTTGGTCGCCGCCGGCAGAACTCCGGCGAAGCCGACGTGGCGCTGTCATTAGCCACTAATGACCCCGCTAGCTAACCCCTCTCTCACTGACTACTGGGCCCCGCTGCCTAATTAACCCTGGTTAGCTCCTGTTTTAGACTTAACTAACCACATGGGCCCCACAGGTCAGTTTGACCTGGCCACGTCACATGTTGACCGACCCCACACGTCAGTATTGACTTGCTGACGTGTCTGTTGACCCGGCCCCACATGTCGACGACCCTAACTACCACGGTGACACTGACCAGTGGGACCCACTGGTCAGGTTTTGACGCAGCCGACGTCTCTTGACCGGATGACATCACTCAGGCGTCATGATGACGTAGTAAATGATTTTCTGGATTTAAAATAATCCAGGAAATTCCAGAAAATTGCCTAAACTTCTAAAAATCATAGTAATTCATCTATAACTCCAAATCAAACAAATTATATGTGAAAAATGATCAGAAAAATCCAATCTATCCATCTGTACCATTTGCATGCATGTTTGAACAACCTAAGGTTGATGGTTATGGCAATTTGCATAATTGGCATTTAAATAAGCACATATGGAGTTTGAATTTGAACCCTTGGTTCAAACCAACTTCATTTAATCTGGTTTCTAGTTGCATTGGCTCAAACCACAACATATTGCCATGTCATGATCATGCATCATATTGTTGCATTGCATTGATTGTGTTCTTCCTTGTTTGCCGGTAATTGTCCCCTCTCAGTAGACGACGTTTCGACGATAAGTTCGATGACACCGATGAAGAGCTATACTATCTTCAGAAGTGCCAGGCAAGCAAAACCCCCTTGTTCATTCCGATACAATCCCACTCTCTCGCTTCTGCTCTCTTTTACTGCATTAGGACAACAACGATTCAACTGTTACATGCTGCGGTAGTTGAACCCCTTTCCTCTGCATGACCTGTCATTGCCACAGTAAATAGATGAAACCCACTAGCATGAGTAGGAGTCGTTTGAGCCCTGATGTGCCTACTCATTCATGCTTGTTTGTCATGCCTGCTACTCCTTAGAGTTGAGTCGGGTCTGATTCATCGGGAATGAATTGGAATGGTGATGAACATGTCTTACTGTTGAGAGCTAAGTGTGTGATCACGATTTGGTAAAGGTAGCGGTGAGAGGCCATGGAGGAGTACATGGTGCGTTATCTCACTGAAACTGTCCTCAGGAACTGAGTTTTGTGTTTGTGATCCATGAACAGCTACTATCACACGTTGGGCCCTGAAATATGACCCCGCTCGACTTATTAACCGCCCTTGTCCTCTGTCCAGGAGTTGCAACTAGTTTCTGGTGTTTGTAGGATATGTGTTGGAGGCCGTGCGTAGCGCTAACCCTAGGGGTGGGCTATGACGCGGTAGATACACCGTGGCCCGGTGTACCGGGCGCCCGTTTGGTGTCTCGGGAACCCTGCACACATCGTTTGGGGTTGTGAGCGAAACCCCGGCCGGATCTCCTCGCGGATGGAACCTGAATAGGCGATAAACCTGGACTAGAGACTTGTGTGGTTAGTTAGGTCGTGGTCTACACCCACGTCGGCTTTCGCTGGAAGTCTGCCGAGCACATGTGGTGTGCAGACGCTAAGTGGTGGAAACATGTGTGAAGAAGTACACCCCTGTAGGGTTATAAATGATCTATTCGAATAGCCGCGTCCACGGTAAAGGACTTCTGGGTTGCCTGTACAGTTCATAGACAAGTGAAAGTGGATACTCTAAAATGCGCAAGATAAGCGTGAGTGCTATGGATGGCGTTCTCGTAGGGAGATGGGAGCGGATCCATAGTGGTGTATTGATATGGTGAATATGTGGACTCGTGTGCGCCACCTCAAAAGAGTTACTTGCAGTCATAGTTTTGGATAGCCACTGAGTCAAAGCTGGCTTGCTGCAGTCAAACTCCACCACCCCTTTGTTGATACTGATGCATATGTAGCTAGTTCTGATGTAAGTCTTGCTGGGTACATTTGTACTCACGTTTGCCTATTTTATGTTTTGTAGAGAGACGTCAGTCTCACTAGTAGTTCCGTGTGGACTTCGACGTTTAGCTTGATACCTCAGCTACGATCTTGTGCCCTCGGCAGGATCTGGTAGATAGTCAGGCTTCTCAGCCTTTTCCATTTGTAGATGTTTGTACTCAGACATGTTAAGCTTCTGCATGTGCTTTGACTTGTATGCTCTGAATGTTGGGTCATGAGACCCATGTTTGTAATATCTCGCTCCTCGGAGCCTAATGGATAAATACTTTGAGTCGTAGAATTTTGTTGTGATGCCATGTTGTATTTACACATAACGAGCATATTGTGTGTATGATTGAAATGCTTGGTATGTGTGGGATCCGACAACCTAGTTGTTTATCCTTGGTAGCCTCTCTTATGGGGATATGTAGTCTTGTGCTTCCATGAGCCATAGTAGTCCGCTACAGCCCGGTTCACCGGAGTCCTGCTAGCCCAGCACTACTGCTCCGGAACACTTGACTGGCCGGCATGTGATTCACTTCGTTCCTGTGTCTGTCCCTTCGGGGAAATGTCACGCGGTGACATCCGGAGTCCTGCCTAGCCTACTACAGCCCGGTTCACCGGAGTCTTGTTAGCCCAGTGCTCCAGCGCGGATTCGCACGCTGCTGACCGACATGCTCGATGTTGATTCATGTATGCCTGTCCCCGTAAGTTAGTGCCACTTTGGGTTCACGACTAGTCATGTCGGCCCAGGTTCTCTGTCATATGGATGCTAGCGACACTATCATATACGTGAGCCAAAAGGTGCAAACGGTCCCGGGCCATGGTAAGGTGACACCCGTGGGAATACCGTGCGTGAGGCCGCATAGTGATATGAGGTGTTACCGGCTAGATCGATGTGACTTGGAATCGGGGTCCTGACAATTTCCCTATTACTTAATTCTACTTGACCACTAGGGTTGATAAGGAGATGCAATTCTATGGTTAACACCATATTTATCAAGTAATTTATGGAAAGCACCATGAATAATTTGTGAACCACCATCAGTCATTAAATATCTAGGGACTCCAAACCTCGAGAAAATAACTTCTTTAAGCATTTTAATGGAAGTGTTATGATCAACACTACTAGTTGGAATAGCTTCTACCCACTTAGTAACATAATCAACAGTAACCAAAATATGTGTACACCCATTAGAGGAAGGAAAAGGTCCCATATAATCAAATCCCTAAACATGAAATGGTTCAATAACAAGTGAACAATTCGTAGGCATTTCCTGAGGTCTACTAATTTTACCAATTTGACATTTATCACAAGACAAGCCAAACTTACGAGCATCTTTGAAAAGAGTAGGCCAATAAAAATCAGATTGTAATATCTTGTGTGCAGTTCTGTCTCTAGCATGGTGTCCTCCGTAAGCCTCGGAGTGACACTTCCGTAGGATTTGTTCCCGTTCATGCTCAGGTATACAACGTCTAATAAGTCCATCTACTCCTTCTTTATAAAGGTGTGGGTTATCCCAGAAGTAATGTCTTAAATCATAGAAAAACTTTTTATTTTGTTGGTATGTGAAATTAGGTGGTATAAATTTAGTAACAATATAATTAGCATAGTCAGCATACCAAGGAGTACTACGAGAAGCATTTATGACAGCTAATTGTTCATCAGGAAAGCTATCATCAATAGGTAGTGGGTCATCAAGAATATTTTCTAACCTAGACAAGTTGTCTGGTACGGGGTTCTCAGCTCCTTTCCTATCAATAATATGTAAATCAAATTCTTGTAGCAAGAGAACCCACCTAATGAGTCTAGGTTTAGCATCTTTCTTTTCCATAAGGTATTTAATAGCAGCATGATCAGTGTGAACAATTACTTTGGAATCAACAATGTAAGATATGAATTTATCACAAGCAAACAGAACTGCTAAAAATTCTTTTTCAGTGGTAGCATAATTTCTTTGGGCACTGTCTAGAGTTTTGCTAGCATAGTGGATAACATTTAATTTCTTATCAACTCTTTGTCCTAGAACAACACAAACAACATAATCACTTGCATCACACATAATTTCAAAGGGTAGGTTCCAATCAGGTGGTTGAACAATAGGTGCAGAGATTAAAGCTTTGTTAAGTATTTCAAAGGCTTCTACACAATCATCATAAAAAACAAATGGAACATCTTTTTTGCAAAAGATTAGTAAGAGGCCTAGAAATTTTAGAGAAGTCTTTAATAAATCTCCTATAGAAACCCGCATAACCAAGGAAACTTCTTATACCTTTGATATCCTTAGAACATGGCATTTTCTCAATTGCACCAACTTTAGCTTTATCAACTTCAATATCTCGTTCAGAAATTTTATGCCCCAAGACAATACCTTCGTTCGCCATAAAGTGGCACTTCTCCTAATTCAAGAGAAGATTAGTTTCTTCACATCTCTGCAAAACTCGATCAAGGTTGCTTAAGCAATCATCAAAAGAAGTTCCGTAAATGAAAAAATCATCCATGAAAACCTCAACGATCTTTTCACAAAAATCTGATAATATAGCGGTCATACATCTTTAAAGGTAGTAGGTGCACTGCATAAACCAAAAGGCATACGTCTATAAGCAAAAGTACCAAAAGGGCATGTAAAAGTAGTTTTTTCTTGATCCTCTTGTGACACATGTATTTGGGAAAAACCAGAGTATCCATCTAGAAAACAAAAATGTGTATGTTTTGATAGTCTTTCTAGCATTTGATCAATGAATGGTAGAGGATAATGATCTTTCCTAGTAGCTTTGTTTAATTTTCTGAAATCAATTTGCCATTCTATAACCTGTGATAATTCTTTGTGGGATAAGTTCATTTTTATCATTAGGAAGAATAGTAATACCTCCCTTTTTAGGGACACAATGAACAGGACTTACCCATCTACTATCAGCTATAGGATATATTATACCTACTTCTAGTAGCTTTAATATTTCATTTCTTACCACTTGTTTCATCTTATGATTTAACCGTCGTTGGTGATCAACAACTGGTTTAGCATCAGGTTCCATATTAATTTTGGGCTAACATAGAGTGGGACTAATGCCCTTAAGATCATCAAGAGTATATCCAATAGCGGCACGATGCTTCCTTAGAGTTTTCAATAATATCTTTTCTTCATGTTCTGAAAGGTTAGCACTAATATAACAACATATATCTTCATTTCATCAAGATAAGCATATTTCAATGTATCAGGTAATTGTTTAAGCTCAAACACGGAATCACTATTGGGTGGAAGAGGATCTCCAAGAGTCTTAACAGGTAAATTGTGCTTCAAAATAGGTTTAAAGAATATCTCATCTATTTCGTTTCTTTCATTCATATGCATATCATTTTCATGGTCTAACAAATATTGTTCTAACAAATCAGTAGGAGGCATGACAATAGAAGCAAGACCAATAATTTCATCTTTACTAGGTAATTCTTTATCATGAGGTTGTCTATGGAACTTGGATAAATTAAACTCATGAGACACATCACCAAAATTTACACTAACCGTTTCCTTAGTGCAATCAATTTTAGCATTAACCGTATTCAAGAAAGGTCTACCAAATATAATGGGACAAAAATCATCTTGTGGGGAGCCAAGAACTAGAAAATCAGTAGGGTATTTAATTTTCCCACAAAAGACTTCAACATCTCTCACAATCCCAAGTGGTGTAATAGTATCTCTATTAGCAAGTTTAATAGTAACATAAATATCTTCTATCTCAGCAAGTGCAATATCATTCATAATTTCATGGTATAAGGTAAACGGGATAGCACTCACACTAGCACCAAAATCACATAAGCCGTGATAACAATGATCTCCTATTTTAACAGAGACAACAAGCATGCCAACAACAGGTTTATTTTTATCTTTAGTATCGGGTTTGACAATTCTAGTAGCTTCATCACAGAAGTAAATAACATGCCCATCAATGTTATAGACCAAGAGATCTTTAACCATAGCAACATGAGGTTCAATATTAATTTGTTTAGAGGGTGTAGGTGCTCTTGTATAACTTTGGCGAACCATAGTTGAAGCTTTAGCATGTTCTTTTATCCTAACAGGAAAAGGTGGTTTCTCAATGTAAGCAGTAGGAATAACTGGATCAACATTATAAGTAGTAGTTTCTTATCTAGCTTCAATGGGTTCTACTATTTGTACTTCAATGGGAGGATGATATTTAAACCACTTATCCTTAGGGAGGTCAACATGAGTAGCAAATGATTCAGAGAAAGAAGCTACTATCTCAGAGTCAAGTCTATATTTAGTGCTAAAATTATGAAAAGCATCGGTATCCATAAAAGTTTTAAGACAACCAAACTCAGGCTTTATACCTGACTCCTTAGGTTCGTTGAGCTCCCAATATTTAGAGCTGCGTCTAATTCTTTCCAAAAGATCCCATCTGAATTCAATAGTCTTCTTCATAAAAGAACTAGTAGTGTCGAGCATGGATTGATCATTACGAGAAAGGCGAGCATAAAAATTCTGAATAATAATTTCTCTTGAGAGCTCATGTTTGGGCATGAATATAACATTGACTTAAGCCTCCCCAAGCTTGAGTGATACTTTCTCCTTCACGAGGCCAAAAAATTATATATATAATTCCAATCACGATGAACCACATGCATAGGATAAAACTTCTGATGAAATTCCAATTTCAACCGGTTCCAGTCCCAAGCTCCAATATCATCAGATAGCCTAAATGCCCTTCCCTTCAAAGATAAAGGGATGACCTTCTTCTCGACTTCATCTCCAAGTAAACCTGCAAGCTTAAATAATCCACAAACTTCATCCACAGAGATTCGATGCATATCATGATGTAGTGTTTCCATCTCCTACATAAGGATTAGCTAGCAGTTTCTCTATCATACCCGAAGGAATTTCATAATAAATATTTTCAGTAGGTGCAATAGGTTGAGGGAGAACTCTTTGTGCTTCCGGTCGAGGTGAATATACCCCGAAAAAGCCCCTCAAAGTATTATTTTCCATAGTGACAAGTGACAATAAATTTCAGCACGTAATATAAATTTTTCCTTACCAAATTCCACTCACCAAAGGCGCTTCACTCCCCGGCAATGGTGCCAGAAAAGAGTCCTAATGACCCACAAGTATAGGGGATCAATCGTAGTCCTTTCGATAAGTAAGAGTGTCGAACCCAATGAGTAGAAGAAAATGACAAGCGATTTTCAGCAAGGTATTTTCTACATGCGCTAAAATTATCGGTAATAGATAGTTTGGTAGTAAGATAATTCGTAACGGGTAGCAAGTAACAAGTGCAAAAAAGGTGCAGAAAGGTGGCCCAATCCTTTTGATAGTAAAGGATAAGCCTGGACGAACTCTTATATAAAGCAAAGCGCTCCCAAGGACACATGCAGTACAAAAAACACACATCTGTGACATTTTGGCCCGAACGAATTTTTTCCTGTCATGGTTATGACACTTCTATGACGATAATTGTGACAAAAACACGTATCGTCATAGATGTGGTGGGTTCCTACTTCTATGACAAAAAATCATGATAGAAAATGGGCTTTTCATCCTGGGCGGGCCGGGGACGCACCTGCATGACATTCTTTGGGCCGTCGATGACTGAAAAATCGTGGAAAAGCGAGGGCGAGGAATATTTCTGGGAGTTCCTGGTTACGGCGGGTGGTTGGGGCCGAGCGATGCATGGAGGTTTGCACGTTTCTCCCATACACGTACGCGCTTGTGTGCGAGGCGTTGGCCGTGGCGTTCGCTTACTGAACCCGAGCGATTGCAGTAGCTACGTTACTGAAACCGAGCGAAGCGTTCGCTTACTGAACCCGAGCGATTGCAGTAGCTATGTTACTAAAACCGAGCGATCGATCCATTGGCTGTTAACTGAACCCGAGTGGTTCCTTCGCTACTGTTGCTAACTGAAGCTGGTCGAACCTGCCTCTTGATGAACAATGACCATTGTTGGGGGTTGGATGAACAGTTCCCGGTGGGGGTTGGATGAACAGGACCCCATGATAGTAGGCCGTTGCCGCTGGATGAACAAGACCCCGAGGAGGCCGCCACACCCGAGCCGGTTGGGGGTGGATGAACAGGACCCCGTGAAGGGTTGGTTGAACAGTAGCCGATGGAGGCTGGATGAATAGTAGCTCGTGGATGAACAGTAGCTGGTGCAGGCAGGAGGAAGGTCGCGGTGGATGAACAGTAGTAGGGGGAGGCTGGAGGAAGTCGATGGTGGATGAACAGTAGCCCGTGGAGTCCCGTTTTGCGAAATGCCACAACCCTCCCGATGAACAGGACACCGTTTAGACCGTAGGTGCTCCAACAGAAGTTCGTTTCCTCTGTTTTGCGGTATGCCACACCCCTCCCGATCAACAGGACCCCGTTTCAATCGTAGGAGCTTGAACACAAGTCTGTTTCCTCTGTTTTGTGGTACGCCTGACCCCTCCCAATGAACAGGATCCCGTTTCGACCATAGGTGGTCGAATAGAAGGCTGTTCCTCCGTTCTACGGTACGCCCGACCCCGTTTCAGCCGTTCCGTCCAAGTCGGTTGGCTCCCGATGAACATGACGCAGTTTCTCTGTTCTGACCCAGCCAGTTGCTGCCGCTGAACAGGACACGTTGCTGCCGTCCGCTGCCTCTCCATGTACACAAGCCCTGGCCGTACGTATGCGTGAGTAGGCATTCGAGACCCCGCCTGTATGTACGTATGTGGTCGTATTTTTTGGCATATGGCTATATGTACGCGTACGCGGTTTAGACTGGACTGCCTGAACTGCTACGCCGGGGGCTCTAGTACTACACGTGCCGCTGCTTGCCCGGCCACGGTTCATCGTTGCAGAGTTACCGATCAACCAGTGTTTACATACACATTCGCGACCAGACAGACAACCCTACGTATGGTCCGACCGGGTGGGTCCCATCTGTCAAGGTGGATAAGGAGGCACTTCCTTGCATGCGAAGATTTAGCTGGTGGGTCCCAGTTGTCAGGGGGGATTTTTTTAGCAAAATACGGTGGCCCTTCCGGTGGGTCCCTACTGTCAGGTGGAGGAATCATTATTTTGCGCATAATAAGGTGGCACTTCCTTGCTACGGCTGTGGACCCATCTGTCAGCCTCTCCATGTACAGTCCTCTTCGATGGAAGTCATTTCTTGACCACATTGAGCACACCGCGCCGAGAGCACCAAGGTGGTGGACGACAGCGAGGCCTAGGAAGGGAATGACCCGGAGCCGGGGAAGACTCGATAGTTGTTTCGCACGCGAAGGGGGTACGAGGGTTTACTAGTTCGGCTGCAGTGTGAGGCTGCCGTTGCCGGAGAATAAAAGGAGGTCTGGGTGAGTATAGGGATGGCCAGGACGGCGATGGGAGTAGGGTGGGGCGATGAGGCCTACACGGCAGCACAACCGGCCACGGGACACAGGAGCAGGCGACACGGTCGGCGATGGTTTGGGCGACTGGAGTAAGAAGACCAGAGGTTGAAGAAGCACACCGGCCGTTGGATGGACATTGTATGGTCACTGTAGCTAGAATCGTATATATTGAATAAGTTGAAAAATCACGCATCCACGTCAACTTAGTAGGCCCACAAGTCAGCCTCCAAATATGGTGGGTCCCAGCTAAGGGGGTATTCATTTTTTGTGCGTAATAAGGAGGCACTTCCTTGCGTGCGAAGATATAGCTGGTGGGTCCGACCTGTCAGCGGGAGGAACCTTTTTTCATGAAATAGAGAGGCCCTTCCGGTGGGTCCCCACTGTCAGGTGGAGGAATCATTATTTTGCACGTAATAAGGAGGCACTTCCTTGCGTGCGGCCGTGGACCCAGCTGTCAGCCTCTCCACGTACAGTCCTCTTCTAATGGATGTCGTTCGTTGACCACGTTGACCATGCTGCACCGAGAGCACCAGGGCGGTGGAAGACGACGAGGCCTAGGAAGGGAATAACCTGGTGCCGGAGAAGACTCGGCAGTTGTTTCCCACACGGAGGGGAGTACGAGGGTTTATTGGTTTGTCTGCCATCGCCAGAGAACAACAGGAACTGTGGGTGTGTAGAGGGATGGCCAGGCCAGCGATGGGAGTAGTGTAGGGCAGTTAGGCATGCGTGCAACACATCTGGCCACGGGAGGCATGAGCAGGCAGTACGGCCGGCGCTGGTTTGGGCGGCTGGAGCAAGAAGACCAGAGGTTGAAGAAGCAGCACAACCGTTGGATTAACATCGTACGTTCACTATAGCTAGAATTTTTTATATTGACTACGTTGACAAAGCCCTGCATCCGTGTCAAGTTAGTAAGCCCAAGTCAGCCTCCAAATCTGTGCCAGACAACATAGAGCCCATTTGCTATTTTTTAATAATTTGCAGCCCATTTGCTAATTCTTAAGGAACTTATTACAACAAATTTTTGGCCAGGACCACGGTCTCAAAGATCAACCTAATTTTGTATATTTCGGTGGAGTCCGAATTGTTTTAATCCAGAAATGATAAACATTTTTTTAAGAACTTATTGATTTGCCAAATAAAATATTGTTTTATTTTTGTAAGCTAATAAGACGTGGGACAATTGAGTTGGTTTTAGGGAAAACCAATGTTAAAAAAATCAGCGCTGGGAGGGAAAACAACAACAAAAAATAAGGATGTAGAGATGAAAAGGGAACTCTTAGTATTTTCAATATAATAGTATATGTATATGAACTAGTAAAACTATAGGTAGAGATCAGAAAACAGAAGTAGGACATGGCGTTTTTAGAGGAAAATAGAACTGGGCTGTGCGTTTTCATCAGTAATAAAACTGCCTGCGGATGTCCTAAGAGAAAATATAACTAAGGCTGGCAGGCAAGAGGCCAGTTGATACCTGTTGGATCTTTGTGCCCGATTGTCATCATGGACAGGGCCTATTAAAAACAAAACCAAGCCTGGGCAGTCTACAGCCCAGTTGATAGTTGCTCGACCTGAAAAAACAATATACGTGCTGGATCCCAGTTATCAGGCTATACTTGTAGAATTCTCTCGTTTATTGAGTACGTTGAAAATTTCATGGGTTTCACCGTCTCAGACGTTAGCATTATTTTTCCATCGTGATAATAAGTGCATGCACTTGCTTGCATACATCCATGGACCTGCTGTTCCCATACGGTTAGGCTCTGTATGGACAACCGTCTTGTGGTTCCACGGATGAATTTCATGCAAATCGGATGATTTTTAGTGAAACCGGGCTAAATTCGTTGCATTTTACATATTTCTTCTTATTATGGAATATTTTACATATCTCAACTAATAATGATTGACTAGGCCTTTTTTGAGTCCATGGGAGGCGCTTCACGCGATCGAGGTCGCGACACTTAACTGTTCTGGAAGGCCCAAATCCATCGCTCCTCTCTCTTTTAAGAATTTGCAGCTGGGCTTGGCATGCCATAGCCCAGTACCGATGTGCTGCGTCCAACTATCAACGTGTGAAACCGGATGGATCCCATGCGTGCTCGAAGATGTAATTTTTTTTGGAGAAATGGGAATTCGAACGACAGGTACTTATGCTACCCATAAAAAAACCAGGTGCCTGAAAATTTGTTTTGAAACAAATGATTCAGCTTTATATCCACGCCAACCCTCGACATGATGGTTGGAAGCAAATGCCATGTTCATACCGAAAGATCCTTAACAACAATACCAACTTGCAGACGACCAGGTAGAACAAGTACCAATACCAAACTAACTTATAATCTTTTTAGTCCTGGCCCTAGTGTTCGTCTGGTAGAAAATCTTGCAAGCGACCAGCTCCCGCTCCTTCTCTTGCTCCAGGTCCCCGAGGTGGTACTGGTGCATCACCCAGTTGGTCCTTTGCTGGTCGAAGTTCTTGTTGGTATGCAACAGCAGAACCTTTTTGCTGCCCGTTGACCATCACCGGCAAGGTATTGCCGGTCTTGTGCCACATCGTGTGCATGCCGCACTCCGACTATATCTTGCGACGCGTCGACGTGCTCCTTTTGAATGCCCTGGAGTTGCGCTGGAAGAAATGCTTGCTTAGGCCACTCAGTGTGATACCCGCAGTATTGGCGAATACAAGTTTTAGGGTACATAATTGGCATTTTCATAACATCTTTGGCATGTTGTAGTCACTTGCTTCACTTTTTATTAACTATCAAATTGTAATTGCTTCACTAGGTCTGTCTCTAAACATAAAAATAGAGGTATAAACAAAGGAATATATTTGTGCAAGTAGACGGCCGATCGGTGTCTCACCTGGAAGTTTCTCAGGATGGGTGTAGCATATGCTGTGCTCGCCGTGGATGGTTGGTATGAACAAATCGATGAGAGGGTGAGATCTCGCGCTGTCAGCACTCACTTCGGCCTCAAGGTGCTCGATCAGCTCCTGATCCATGGGATCGAACTTGACGCTAGCCGGCAGCACTGGCCAATCCTTCTTGGACTTGCATCGGTTAATTCCAGTTAAATGGTACTCAATGTATGATCAATCAACTGTTTAAGTAAATGATGAAAGATTTTGACAGATAAGTGCTACTCCAAATCTGAAGTCCACAGCCCGAACAAACAGGGGTCTCAGATTCATTACTACATGCATACTCTAAAGACTTGAAAACCCCCATAAAGATCGAAATCATCATACAGGGCGACGGGACGAATACTCACAGGAGTGGCCTTGCCGGTTCCTTCCTTCATCCGGCTAGCTTGAAGAACATCCTTGTTGAGATCAATTTTTTCAGCGCCTTCCTTTTGACTACTTGTAATGAAGTATAGTAGTTCCAGTAGCTCATTGCTCATTGTACCAACTGGATCGGAACAAGGCAGCGGCTGGGAGGCAGGGAGACCGGGAGAGAATGGGAGAGTGATTTTGTAGAGAATGGGAGAGTGCTATTGTACTACGAGAGGGGTGAGGCTCACTTTGATGAACCTTGATGGAAATATGCCCTAGAGGCAATAATAAAATGGTTATCATTATATTTCCTTAATCATGATAAAGGTTTATTATTCATGCTAGAATTGTATTGACCGGAAACTTAAATACATGTGTGGATACATAAACAAATACCGTGTCCCTAGTGAGCCTCTACTAGACTAGCTCGTTGATCAAAGATGGTTAAGGTTTCTTAACCATAGACATGAGTTGTCATTTGATAACGGGATCACATCATTAGGAGAATGATGTGATGGACAAGACCCAACTGTTAGCATAGCATATGATCGTTCAGTTTATTGCTACTGCTTTCTTAATGTCTAATACATGTTTCTTCGACCATGAGATCATGCAACTCCCGGACTCTGGAGGAATGCCTTGTGTGCCATCAAACGTCACAACGTAACTGGGTGATCATAAAGGTGCTCTACAGGTATCTCCGAAGGTGTCTGTTGAGTTGCCATGGATCGAGACTGGGATTTGTCACTTCGTATGATGGAGAGGTATCTCTGGGCCCTCTCGGTAATATAGCATCACAAGAAGCTTGTAAGCAAAGTGACTAAGGAGTTAGTTACGAGATGATGTATTACGGAACGAGTAAAGAGACTTGCAGGTAATGATATTGAACTAGGCATGGAGATACCAACGACCGAATAACATATTGTCGGACAAAGGGAACTACGTATCTTGTCATAAAGGTTCGACCGATAAAGATCTTTGTAGAATATGTAGGAACCAATATGGGCATCCAGGTCCCGCTATTGGTTATTGACCGAAGAAGTGTCGCGGTCATGCCTACATCATTCTCGAACCTGTAGGGTCCGCACGCTTAATGTTCGTTGACGATATAGTATTATATGAGTTATGTGTATATGTTGGTCACCGGATGTTGTTCGGAGTCCTGGATGATATCACGGACATGACGAGGAGCTCCGCAATAGTCCGGAGGTAAAAATTGATATATGGATAATAGTGTTTGGTCTCCGGAAGGGTTCTATAATTCATTGGAAGGGGTTTCAGATGTTTCCCGAAATGTTCTGGTGCGAGAACACTTTATTTGGGCCAAGGGGTAAAGCCCACGAGGCTTTAGGAAGGTGCAAAGGTAGTTTTGCGAAGGCCAAGGGGCCAGACGCCAGGGACCCTGGCATCTGGGGCCAGACACCAAGGACCCTGGCGTCTGGTCCTGGAGTCCGAGAAGGACTCTTGCCTTGCGAGCTAAACCGACTTTGAGGAGGCTCTTTCTCCAAGAAACGACCCCAGGGCTCAACATACAAATAGAGGGGCAGGGCTAGACTAAGAACACATCAAGATTCACCAAGCCATGTGCCGGCAACCCCGCCCCCTCTAGTTTATCCTCCGTCATAGTTTTTGTTGAGCTTGGTGAAGCCCTGCGGAGATTTTTCTTCACCACCACCGTCACCACGCTGTCGTGCTGCCGGAACTCATCTACTACTTTGCCTTTCTTGCTGGATCGAGAAGGCAAGGATGTCATCAAGCTGAACGTGTGCTGAACACGGAGGTGCCGTACGTTCAGTACTTGATCGTGATGGATCGTGAAGGTGTACGACTACATCAACCGCATTGATAAATGCTTCCTCTTAGCGATCTACAAGGGTATGTAGATGCCCTCCCCCTCTCATAGCTATGCATCTCCATGGATAGATCTTGCGTGTGCGTAGAAAATTTTTGTTTTCCATGCAATGTTCCCCAACAGTGGCATCATGAGCCAAGTCTATGCGTAGATGATATGCACGAGTAGAACACAAAGGAATTGTGGGTGGTGATATTCATACTGCTTACCACCAACATGTTATTTTGATTCGGCGACATTGTGGGATGAAGCGGCCTGGATCAACCTTACATGTCCACGCACATGAGACCAGTTCAACCGACTAACATGCAACTTGTTTTGCATAAAGATGGCTGGTGGGTGTCTATTTCTCCTACTTTAGTTGAATCGAATTTGACTATAGCCGGTCCTTGCAGAAGATTTAAACAACAAACTTGATAATCATGGTTGTGTTTTTGCATAGGTAAGAACGGTTCTTGCTAGTTGCCCGTAGCAGCCACGTAAAACTTGCAACAACAAAGTAGAGGACGTCTAACTTGTTTTTGCAGGGCATGTTGTGATGTGATATGGTCAAGATATGATGTGATATATGTTGATGTATGAGATGATCATGTTTTGTATTAAGTTCACGACTTGCATGCCGATGAGTACGACAACGACCAGGAGCCTTAGGGTTGTTTTTAATTATTGTATGACCTGCGTGTCAATCACTTAAGTGCCATGTAATTGCTTTACTTTATCACTATGCGTTAGCAATAGTTGTAGAAGCAATAGTTGGCGAGGTGACCCTAACGCTACGATGGAGATCAAGGTGTCATGCCGGTGATGATGGAGATCATGCCGATGCTTTGGAGATGGAGATCAAAAGCACAAGATGATGATGGCTATATCATGTCACATATTTTTTGATTGCATGTGATGTTTATCATTTATGCATCTTATTTTGCTTAGAACGACGGTAGAATTATAAGATGTTCCCTTCACTTAACTTCAAGATAAAAGTGTTCTCCCTGAGTATGCACCATTGCCAAAGTTCGTCATTTCGAAGCACCTCGTGATGATCGGGTGTGATACATTCTACGTTGACATACAACGGGTGTAAGCCAATTTTGCACATGCAGAATACCTGGGTTAAGCTTGACGAGCCTAGCATGTAGAGACATGGTCTTGGAACATTGGAGATCGAAAGGTCGAACGTGAGTCATATAGTCACTACAAGAAAAACCACTTCCATGATGATATGTGTTTGTCACAGTAGGTCACGTTTTCTGTCATGCATGTACGTCCATGAAGATTTTATGACAGAATCAAGATAGTCATACCTGTGCTGTTGTATAAGTATTCCATGACAATACCAAAATTATCATTACGGAAGTGTCCACTTCCATGACGATAAATGGCGCGTCATGGAAGCGCTTTCGTCAAGGGTAACCGACACGTGGCATCCACCGCAACGGGTCGCTGTTAAGCTATTGGGTTCCGGTTTGGATCCGATAACCCATTAACAGCCCAGAACAATGGGGATTTTCCACGTGTAAAATTCTCATTCGCCAGCGGATCCACGTGTCAGCCCAGCGTTGGGACAGTTGTTATCCAGCGAATGGACTGGACGCGCCTATGGTATGTCAACACGTGGCTCGGCCCAACAGTGGCCCATTGATATCAAAAGGCCGGCCCATTTGACCTAGTCAAAAGGTAATGGCCGGCCCACTTAAAGCCTGTTAACGGCATGTTCGCATATATCCCATTTACAGCCCGCTAACTCACGGCCCATTATGGCGTATCTGAATTAGGCCCACTAGCGTCATCTGGGCCGTCCAATATGATTCTAGCCCGTTGTAACTTCCGGCCCATGTATGACCCATGAAGTCTTTTGGCCCATATGAGGCCCTTTGTAACTCCTGGCCTATTAATGGCCCATGGTGAAACTGGCCCGTAATGAATAGTGTATCACTTTATACCCATTAACGGCCCATTATTCCATTGGGCCATTTCTAGCCCGTGTTATCTTTCGGCCTTCTAAGGGCCCATTTATTCTTGGGCTGATTTGCAGCATTCGATTACTTACGGCCCGTTACTGGCCCGTTCCCGTTATGGGCCAAATTCAGCCCTCGGTTAAAGTTGGCCCATTTGTGGCCCATTAATCCGTTGGGCCATTTTCATAGCATCATCAAATACGGCCCATTAACGACCCGTTATGCATGTTGATAGAATCAAACCTGTTATACTCATCGGCCTATTAATGACCGGTTCTGGTCAGCCCATGAACGGACGATTCCCACTCTGTCGGTGCAACAAACCTTGGGTCCGTTGCCCAGACTATGCATAGGCCCAAGAACGAGTTGGCAGCATCCAAGGTCAGATCAAAGCACGAAGGGATCAGTTCTTTGAAGGATCAAAGTGCAGATCAAGAAGACAAAGACTAGCCAGACAGGCAAGATATCACTAAGGGAAGAACCTCCCTTGCCGGGCAGGCGAGCCTGGCAAGGTTGGGGTTTCCCTGGAAGCAAGCCTCCAGATCGTCCCGGCAGGCCTGCCGGGGGTTACGAAGGCAAACTACTCCACCGCACCACTTCACAGCAACGCAAGTCATCGATCAGTGCGGTGTCAAGCTCCTAAGTGACTAAGTGGCTGCTTCCTGCCACATAGCAGCCACTTCCTACAGAAAATACCTCAAAATGACACCAGTCCCGAGACATGTCAAGCAAGCAGGCGCGAAGCTGGAAAAACAACCCGCCAAGGCCTGCCAGGCACGCTGTGATGTGACACTGATCGGCGCATTTAATGCGCTCAGTAAGCCTGCAGAGTTAGGTATGATAGCACTGTTTGCTATCTAATCAGTATGTAAAGACTGATTTGCCACTGTGGTGACCCCTTCATCTTTAAAAGGAGGCCCATGGCAACCGTAGAAAGGACTCGGACCCTCCCACATTCATACGCGCGTAGCCACTCTCGCCCCTGAGGCATCCCTGCCGGGCAACAGCGCCGTGTTTTACACCATTACCCACCATCAACCCACCAAAGTAGGAACAGGGTTTTACGCCTAGCGGCGGCCCGAACCTGGGTAAAACTGCCTGTGCGATCTCTGCTGTGCTGTGTTACGCTTCTCCGCTCTTTGTGCGACGTGCACATCCCCCCGCCGAACCAAAAGGGGCTCATGGCCCCATAGGTGGTCGTGGTTTCCCACGACATCTTTGGTGCGCCAGCTAGGGGGATCACTTGCGCGAACCTGAGGGCGTAAGCAGCGCGCCATCTTCATTGCCATTTTCATCATCGATGGCTCCATCGACTATGGCGCCCAAGAAGAAGCCCGGTGTCGTAGCTCACCCGTGCACCTCGAAGGCTCCGCCGCCCGCGACCGCCAACGCCACGAGGAATGCGGAGGCACATGAGGATGTGGGCTCTGCGGGGGACGTGGTCGGCACAGGCGGCGTTGTCACCACCTCCCTCGAGGCCAAAGTAGGAGCGGGAGGCACCGGAGAAGGATAGAACCAACAACATCCCGGCGACCATGCTCCGCGAGGTACGGGTAGAGAAATAATTCCTTCTGTCCCTCCCTGCCTACCCGAGGGGCATAGCCATGGCGGTGACGTTCACCCTGAGGAGAATCGCAATCTTCTGGCCGCCCACGCCGCGGGCGCGTCGCAGGACATGCAATGCCCGCGGAGCAAACTGGCCCAGCCGATGCTCCGAACGGGGTCATTGGTCCACACGCGCCACCACCTAGTCACCACGCCATCCAAGCGACTGGCTCTCGATGACAGGAGCCAGGCGCCGCCACTGCCAGCACCGTCAGGAGCCGGGTGATGCTGCGGTCTACGTCATCATCACCTATGCCAAGCACCACTTTGGAGGCCATGGCGCGGGCCCAGCTGCTGCTGAGATTTCCGCCAGCAGCTGATCAGATAGATGAGTGGAGAGCCACCATTTAGAGTCTAATTGGCTTTGCTGAGGCTGGAGGCTCACAACGAGCTGGCCCGCCACGGCCTCCCCATATGACGGTGGCGGCCCATGCTGCTGGCCGCGCGGAAGGGGCCACCCCCACGGTGCAATCCCCACCGCGGCAACCAGCGCGAGGGCCACGCGACCAAGAGCTTGACGATGTCTCGATGTCTTCGTCCAATCCTCGAGCACGTTAAGGCCGACGGCGAGCCCCGGAGGATAGGCAGATGGGAGGCATGCATGTCACCATCAAGCGACGCCACGACAACCACCACCAGTCCAATGGGCGCGATGGCCCCAACGTCGACGAGCCTGCGCTCGGTGGAGGCGGGTACCTACCTTTCGAGGCTGGGTGTCCTGCCTTCACCCGTGAGCTGCGGCAAGTCCGTTGGCCGTCCGCTCGCACGTTCAAGCCAGAGATACCAGAGAAGTATGACGGGAGACTAAACCCGACAGAGTTCTTAAGCATCTACACCATCGTTGTTCAAGCTATCGGGGGAAGAAATGAGAAGGTTTTTGCCAACTACTTCCCTCTGGCGCTCAAGCCAAACGTGAGGTCTTGGCTGATGCATCTGCCAGAGAACTCCATCTCGACTTGGGCTGACCTGTGCCATGAGTTTGTTGGCGCCTTCACGGGCGGCCACCAAAAACCAAGGCGGCCCAGTGATTTGCAGCTCCTCCCGCAGAAGGAAGGAGAGACTCAGCAGATGTGCATGTAGAGGTTTAGCTGAGTCCACAAGAATATTCCAGATATTCACCCGACAGCTGTGATAGTTGTGTTCCAGTCCAACGTGCGCAACCGTCGGATACGTTCCAAGATGAACGTTCGGTTGCCCAAGACTGTGAAGGAGCTTTACACCTTGGTGGACAAGTGTGCTCGGGTGGAGGAGGGGAGGAAACTCCCTGGAGAAGAAGATGGCGTCGACGTCGACTCAGAGGATGACGACGAGGCCCCCAGTCAGAAGAAGAAGAATAAGATGCGCAACAAGAAGCGCAAGGATATGGCAGTACTGACCGTTGAGGGATCGTGCACGCCTAGTACCGGCAAGAAGGCTAAGGCCGAAGCCCCGGCAAGGAGGCTGCCGCGTGCACTGATTGCCGGGAGGCTGCGGTCGAGAAGGCTGAGAAAGGTGATTGGCCGTATTGCAAGATTCATGAGACCAAGGGCCATGATCTCTAGGAATGTCATCAGGTTGAGCAGCTCGTCAAGAAGCAGAGGGCTGAGTATGAGAAGTGTGATAAGGAAAAAGGTCAGAATGGCGCTGGCAGGAAGGGCCGAGGCGGTGAAGCAAATCTCCCCGGCATGGCTCCTCGGAACCAAGGAAAACCCACCAGGGGCCGAGGGAAGGAGGATTGCAATGATGAAAGTGATGGAGGGGATGAAGAGGAAACCAACGAGCAGGAATTCCAGAAGGCCATTGACGCCCTGTGCATTGACGGGGGTGCATCTCTGCACTCCTCTCACCACCCAACTTAAATGGTGGGCATGTGAGGTCTATGCCGTGGAGCCAGCGGCAAAATCTCAGAAGCCGCTCAAGTGGTCACGCATGCCCATCATCTTTGACGAAGAGGACCATCCTGACCGCACCACCGCGGTAGGGTGCTTGCCGTTGTTGGTCTCACCAATGATCCGCAACCTCAAAGTCACAAAGATGTTGGTTGACGGCGGGGCCGAGTTGTATCTGATTTCCCTAAAGGTCATCAGCAAACTTCAGATAGCAAAGGAAGAACTCAAAGTCACGGGCACATTTCAAGGAATCAACCCCGATAGGAGTCATCCTAAGGGAAAGATCACGTTGCCAGTGACATTCGGAGGAGAGTTGAACTACCGGACTGAGAAGGTTGTGTTTGATGTGGTCGACCTCCTCCTGCCGTACAATGGAATCCTTGGACGCCCAGCTCTGGCAAAATTCATGGTGGTATCCCACTATGCCTACAACACCTTGAAGATGCTAGGGCCGGTGGGCGTCATTTCCATTCCGTTAGATGAGAAGGACACAATTATTTGCGTGGATAAGATGTACCAGGACGCAGTCGCGGCAGAGGCCGCAGAAGCCACAGTTCCCACCAAGGAAAGCAGAGGAAAGAACAAGGCTAGCAGGGCACCAGCAAGGAATCCAGGAAGCGTACCTCTTCAGAGTATGCTGCGCCTATTGATGACTTGCCAGAGAGTTCCAATAGCAAGAAATCCAAGGCTGCTGCACCTCATGTGACAAAGGTCCCGACAGAGCTGGCTGGCGCTGATGGTACCTTTACTATCAGTGCCACCCTTGATGACAAATTGGAAAACACACTTGTTGCCTTCATGCGGGCGAATATCGATGTGTTTTATTGGCAACCATCTGATATCCCCGGTGCTCCCAGGGAGGTAATTGAGCACCAGCTTGCTGTCTGCCCACATGCCCGACCCGTCAAGCAGAAGGTCCGAAAGCAAGCCTTGGAGCGGCAACAATTTATTGCAGAGGAAATCAAGAAACTTGAGGTGGCTGGTTTGGTCAGGGGAGTACTACATCCAACATGGTTAGCAAACCCAGTGGTCGTACACAAGGCTAACGGAAAATGGAGGCTTTGTATAGATTTCACAGATCTTAACAAGGCCTTCTCGAAGGACCCATTTCCCTTGCCGCGCATCGACGAGATTGTGGATTCCACTTCAGGATGTGTTTTGCTCTCCTTTCTGGATGTGTACTCTGGGTATCATCAGATCTTTATGTCCAAGGAAGACGAAGAGAAGACCTCATTCATCACCCCCTGTGGCATATACTGCTTCGTGTGCATGCCTTTCGGGTTGAAGAGTGTCGGGTCCACTTTTGCAAGAGCAGTCCAGATTGGTTTTGAATCATAGTTGCACAGGAACATTGAAGCTTATATGGATGATATTGTGGTCAAGACCAAGGACAGATCAACCCTCATCCAAGATTTAGAAGAGACGTTTGCTAATCTCCGCAAGATCAACTTGAAGCTGAACCCGGAGAAGTGTGTGTTTGGCGTTCCCTTGTAGCGACCAGACCTCAAATGGCCTGTGCTGCTGTGCACCAGTGTCATCCCTGGATCAGTAATGCTGACACGCACAGTACAAATGGAGGATTTATAACAGAGTAGCAATCACACACTTATTACATCGGATATCTCCATAGAGACTAAGTATAATAAACATGGCTTAAGGCCATCTAATAATGATAACAGCGGAAGACTTGGAAGATAAGTGAGTCCATCAACTCCAGCGGCATCACTAAGTATAAGACCACGACCTAAGGCACCTTACTCGTCGTCTGAAAAGTCTGCAACATGAAACGTTGCAGCCCGAAAACGGGTCAGCACATAGAATATGCTGGCAATGTAGCACATAGAGAGCAATGAACAATAATAATGCTATACTACATGCATATGTGGCTGGTGGAAAGCTCTATGGTTACATTTTTGCGAAAAGCAAATTTTATCCTACTTCAAAGGAATAAATTTTATTTAACTATCATGGTGGTTGTGAAACATTGAGATGGTTGACAGCATCTCAATCCCAATTAAAAAGTCATCAATAACCCAACAAAATTAATTAGAAGTAACATAGTGTTGAGATTCA